>NC_056728.1:1954124834-1954169834 GCF_019279795.1 Protopterus annectens
TCTGCATGTCCCTCCAGTGTAACAGCAATGCAGCCTATCCATGCTGGTGAGTGTGTATTAACAATACCTTTAATAGTCGTGATAGTAATAGTAATATTAGGCTCACTGAGTAGTGCTCTGTGTATGCATGCAGGTGTGTCTGTGTCTGTGTGTTGATATCTCGCATACTCAGTAGTGTGCAAGTGTGCAAGTGGGTGCAAGTGTGCTACTGTGTGCATGTGTGCAACTGAGTGCATGTGGCATGTGTGCATGTGTGCACCTGTGCATGTGTGCATGTGTGCATATGTGCACCTGTGCATGTCTGCCTGTGTGCATGTGTGCATGTGTGCACCTGTGCATGTGTGCACGTGTGCATGTGTGCATGTGTGCACCTGTGCATGTGTGCATGTGTGCATCACTGGTAACATTGTGTAGACATTGTAAACTGTGTTTCCTGTTTCCCTCCCACAGGTTCTGGTGCTGCTCTGGTGTCATGCAGCAGGGAACCTGAATCAGGTGCCACGGGTACTGATAATGATGACATCTGTGTAATGGCACAGGAAGGTATGCCAGGGTCCATCATTGGTCAGCCAATTGACAGTACACAACTGTCAACCCCATCAATGTGCACAGTCATCCTGCCCATGCACCCTTTGTCACCAATGTCCCTAGGTGATGGACAGGATACAGTGGGCATTGACCAGGGTAATGTGGTATCTGTGGCACATGCTTCCCCACAAAGCAGCCATGGGCATGGCCCTGAGATGGTACCACACAGACAGATGTCCAGGGGTTCTCGTGGGAGCATCCGTGGGCATACTGCCCCTGTCAGACATGCCCACAGAGGTCTTATAACCTCAGCTATGTTTCAGGCTGTCATGCAGACACAGTCACGTATGGAACGGTACACCAGACAGGGTCTGAGGGAGCTGACAGCATGTCGCACAGCCATGACTGACAGTGTGCGTGACATTGCGGCTGCCATCCGTAATTTCACCGATGTCATAGATAGACATTGTGGGGACATATTAGATCTGATCCACAACTACATGTCCATGAGCCAGGGCAATGGTGGACAGTTGAGGCTTCGACGTGGGTGTATGCCAGCAACAGCAGCAGCTGGCAGTAATCGCAGATGACAACAAGGCCACGGCTGCCCCCATAGTGCCAGCAGCAGCCCCAGCAATGCTGGGTCTGTGCTGTCATCAGACCACCCCAGGAGACCATGTGCACGTGGCTCTGGACAGGCCCGACAGGGATCTGTGTCCAGTCAATGAACACCTGCTTCTGATGACAGTACCCAGTCTGGATTGGTACTGGATATGGTCCGTAGCATCCCTGCAAGGCACAGGTACCGTGTCTGTGGCCAGAGACACTGATCTGTATGACCTGGCAGGTACAGTCTGTGGCTGTTCACAAACACCAGTATATGGCAGCCATGAGGTGGAACTGTGTGCATCCATACACACATGTGAATTGACAACACCTAGGGCTACCGCATACACACACACACTGCATCAACATTGCCCCACCTAGTACTGCTGACCCTCACCAACACACATACACATACATGTCAATTGGTGGTATCAGTGGCAGACTCAGGCATACCAAGTTCACACCCTGTGCATATGATGAAACGGTGCCACCTCCTGCAATCTGTAACATCAGTGCAGGTACAGGTTAACATGTTGCTGATGCACAGGATGACTACATAGACATGTAGTAATAGTATCATGTTGTTAACAGTACTGTGTGCTGATATAATTGTGGGTATATCCCAGCATGCCTGATGCAGTAAGGGTATGATTGTCTTGTACTGTTGTCTACACCCATGGTAAGTACCATAGTGTATCATCTGCACATGTTGGCATACTGGTGGTAAGGATGTCAACAGAAGGATACATACATAGGTAGCACAGGGGATAAGGTAATGAAAGTATTGATATGCAATGATGGACATGTAAACTGCAAGTGGCATGTTGCCCACACTGGACTCTGCAATACGGATGTTTGAGGATGTTGATATGTGTGCAGTACTACACGACTGGTACAGGACACACAGGAGCACCCTAGCACTGCAAGCTCACATCTCATACCATGCTAGACAGCCCCAACACACAAAACTAACTTTCACAGGAGGGAGAGTCCACATAAATGTCAGGGATACTGTGGTGGCAGGACAGGTAGCATACATCCTACTAAGTATGGAACCACCGAGTGAAGGCTCAGTGTCTGTTATTTGACATGTGTATTACTGCAGGTATGAGCACCTGGGTTTCCATCCGGTTATTGCACATCCTGACGGTACATGGTCTGTACACTTGTGTGCACTGAGACTGGACCCTGGCCATCTGACCTGTGTATTTCCATGTACATGTGTATAGTGCCTGCATATTTGCACTGTGACCTACTGGAAGTGGTACAGCTTGTTTGTTGTACAATGGACTACATGCAGCCCTGCTTACTGTAGCTTTGTTTGCATGCATGTTTGCTTGCAGTTACCCCGGAACACTGATCCCACCTGCAATGCAGATTTACAAAGCTTCTGTGGACTCCTAGTGACATCTGCATAGCTTACTATATGTATGTCCATTTCTCACTTGACAGAACATCACTGTTTGTCCTGTTCGCATGTACGTTGCCTGTGACACATTGCATATGACTTTCCTGGCATTTGACCATGTGTGCAGTCATATATGCCAGTGCTAACTTGTTTCCCATTGGCCCTATGTGCTGTTAATCACCATGACAATCACAATACTATGGTAGCATGTGCAAAGGTCACTTGTCAGTCACCTCTATGGTACAGTTGTGGAATATGTGAGTCATGTGGCAATGTCACAGCTGCCACATGTACACAGTCAACCCTCTCCCCTACACATGGACGTACAACACATGTATGAGATGCAACCACATAGCCAAACGGGGGACTAAGCACTCTGAACCCAGTACTGGCATAACCTGTCAGGTGGCATGAAATAGTCCAGTGACTACAATACCAGTCTGATGTAGACCTACACTGACAGCAATCCAAACACATGAACACACTGGGGCATTCATGGAGCCTCAAAATAGCATCCTGCCTGTGCTGCACACACCTCTGCAGCTGGCACACAGGCATATGTTAAGCCGGAACACAGCACGTGCAACACATAGCACACAAATCCTGTGTGCCAAACAGTCACAGCCTGTACGGCTAGACAACACACTTGCTACAGTTGTGTTAGGTAACTTTATTGTCTGGTACGGTGAGGTCCCGCTCACCAGGCTGGACGAGGTGAAGGTCACAGTGATATGCCCGTGGGGCACTATGGTCCGCCACATAACACAAGCATACAGGTCAGTCAGAGGCATGGACACATATGACTCAGTCATTGTCCATGCCACTATGGCTGACCTGTGATGTACCTCCCTGGACTACATGATAGGGAACATAGAAGGGCTCTCTGACCATGTGGCACAGGCTGGTATGACCCTGACCTTGGTTGGCATCATACCCTCACCAAGAATGCTGAAGTATTACTGAATGCTGATGAATTACTGTAGCTACAACACCCTAGCTGAAAGGTTCCTAGCATGTAGTCACTGCATTGCTATGGAGCAACTTGTTACCACTCCCACAACAGGTGAAAACATGCAGCACCTGTTCATCAGCAACATGTAGACTATATGCCCCAGACCAGATGTGTATCCCTCTCTGCTAGGATGATACCATATATAACTCACACTGTATATACACATACCACATGCAGCACCAGCACAGAAGACCACAGTCATAATGTTATCCAGTGCAAATACCATGTATTCACATGTGGCAGGCGTCAGACATGGGAACTATTGAAGGTCACAGGTACATATGTGTATTTGGCACACACATACATCTGTGTCCATTGCCATTACTGGTTTAATCGATGTCATGCATTATTGTGAACAACAACCCACACACATGGGCATTCTGTGTGACTAAAACACACATGGCATGTGTGGAATTCAAAGCCATAACTAACTGTGCTATGACAGTAGTGAGAGACGCAGTAGCAGAGCATGCTATTTGCATTACTGGGAGATTTGCTCTCTTCTGCTGTACTTGTAGGGTGCTGACATCATCTCTGTGTAGAGATTGGAATATGCAGCAGCTGGTGTGTTGTACTGGTTGCCAAAAGGGTCAGTTCTCTCACACATATAATTGCACACACCCTACTTCCACCCCCCCACACACACTCTTGACATTGGTAGGATTCAAACCCCTCCTTAACTATATTATGATATTCAAGACAGATGCATTAGCAGAGCACACTATTTGCATTACTGAGCGGTTTCCTTTCTCCTGCTGCACTTATAGGGTGCTGACATCATCAGTGTTTAGAAAGAGGAATGTGCATCCTGTAGTGTGTTCTCCTAGTTGCCAAAAGGGACATTTCTCTCACACAGAATTGCACACACACTAACCCCCTCCCCCAAACAAACACACTTGCCATTTGCTGGATTCAAACTCCTATCTAATTATGTTATGACACTCGAGACGGACGCATTAGCAGAGCGCGCTATTTGCATTAGTGGGAGGTTTCCCTTCTCCTGCTGTACTTATAGGGTGCTGACATCATCAGTGTTTAGAAAGAGGAATGTGCATCCTGTAGTGTGTTCTCTTAGTTGCCAAAAGGGACATTTCTCTCACAAAGAATTGCACACACATCAACCCCGCTCATCCACACACAAACACTGACCATTTGCAGGATTCAAACCCCTACCTAACTATATTATGACACTTGATGGAGATGCATTAGCTGAGCGCACTATCCGAATTACTGGGTATCTGCTCTGCACCTGCAGTATTTATAGGGTGCTGACATCATTATTTATACAGAGGCATGTACATCTATTACTACCTGTCAGGTGGGGGATAGCATATATATGCATTTGCAGCCACCTACTTCAGGGTCAGATATGCACATCAGCACTGGCAGGTTATGATTTATACCATGCTTCATGACCACAGGAATAGTAACACACAACACAACCAGTTCAGACCACCCCTCCCACATCCGGGACACACACTTTGCTTCCCTGGGAGCAGTGCCAAGATATGAAGGTGTACACATACACCATCCCAGTAGTTAACGTCAGGTACAGGTATATTGTGTGTGGGAACTACTCAGGCCTCTACAGCATTACCCTACAGCCACTACAATTTGTGAGTCCATGTGCTATGGCAGGACCACTCACCACAGCCACAAGGGGGAATACATATTGCATCTGACCATCTGCAACATGGGTACTCACTGTTCCACACCAGAGGTAGACCACCATTGTTGATATCTGACCATACCCACCTTTCCCTGGACATCCATATCCCATCCCCACCCCCAGGCAAGGTTGTCACTGCAAACAAAGTGTATTTATCAAAAGCAGACTTTGCACTTGTGAAGACTGGGGTGGAAGACTTCAAAGGACCCATGCTGTGGGAGTATACAGGCCACTCTGCATAATCCTTGACAATTGCATTCTATGAGCATGTGGAAGGTTTGCATTGATCATGCTACCCCAAATATGCCCATGACTCCTCCACAACAGGACACCCTATCAGGTGTACACCAGCCATATATGAGCTGTCCAACAGATGGAGTGAGCTAATACATTGCAGAGCAGTAGCCCACAGAGGGAGGACATCTCTGAACAGTACTGGCATGACACTTCAATCCCTCTTAATCATCACGACAACGTGTTGACAGTGAAATTGTCCAGACACTGCAGATAAGGCTCCCCTCAGTCTGTTATTGACGCCCACTTACTGATAGAGGTCCTCACCAACCCTCTTCCAGCACACACCAACAACATGGATGTGGCATAGCAAATTCAACCCCTGGGATCTCCACTGTGTCCCTGCTTGACGGAGGAACAGCACACTAGCCTCAAACGGTGCCTTATGTGACCTACTTTACAGAGGCACAGTAGCCTACTGTACTGGGGATGCAGACGCCAAGCACAATCTGGCTAAGCTTTCATTCCCTAGGGCAAACAGCCTAGTATTGACCTCTACACCCATATGTTTAATTGTCAGATGCACAATATTTGTTGCTTTTAGACTGTTTGCAGGTCTTTATTGCCATAGCATCCCTGTTTCTATGAACAACTTGTGTATCTGTGGAAGATGTTTGAATATGAGGGGGATCCACTATATCACTTATGTCACTGTAGTCATTTAACTGTGTGCACTGGGCAGATTGCTGTAATGTGGTTGGTTCCGGGAATGACACATACAAATACCAGATATGTGTGGCCAACTGCTAAACTGAGATATGGCCTAAGTGTGTGAGCATGCCCAGTTCAGCCTTTCCATGGCATGTTGTCTGACAAATGTCTCATTTATCAAAGTGTGCGAGCATGCCCAGTGTGAGTTTTCCATATGTTGAACTCTGCAGTCCACCACATATGTGGATGAGTGTGAACTTCAACAATATCTCACGTTTATGGTTGTGTGTTGGGTGTCATGTTGTGTACTTACTGGCAAACTGCTTCATGTCTGAACACAACAGGGATTATACTGTGCCTGCAGGGTTTGCATGGGATACTTTGCATACATTTGTCAACATCCTTTCATACTGACCTAACACTGTAGTACCATATAGTGTACTGGTTCAGTACTTTCACTGTGGTGGACAGTATCCTGGGCTTTAGTCCTACCACTGCTTTAAATTTTCATAGTGAGCACAACAGACTGTTTAGAGGCCATTTGTGCACATATGACCATGTTGCATTATGTTTAGATATGGACTACTTAAACCAGGCTTGTCCAACATTGATAGCGTATTCCACAACATAGGTGGACATTGGCAAACACTAGTGATGTGCCCTAGGCCATTTCTAATGCTAGTCAGAGAGTGTGTTTGTCCTTTGGCACACATTGTAACTGGAGTTTGCAATGACATATGTCATGGTTAGTATACTGTGCCTCTGTCTACCTGTGACATAACAGTGATACCCAGGGTAAACCTACCATCTCCCATCCACTCATCAAGATTCCTCTTGAGGAGAGTTGATGGGTGACTCTCTGGCTAACCTGTACTGGGAGTTTACTCAAGAGTGGGGGTGGCTTCTGTGTTATGGATCATTCAGTACAGCTTGTCCTATGTATGTCAGTGCTGGGGTTCAGGTCTCTCATGTGCATAGCTCACTACCATTCAGATTGTACAAGGTGCAGCATGTTCATTGATTCCAGCTTGGACATGGCTTTATACATCAGGCACAGCTTGCCTCTGGGCGGGCAGTATGGCAGTGTGTGGAGCTGCAGTTTGTTTAATCAGGCAACACATGGCATCTGTTCAAGCTCTTTGATACTCCTGGTGAGGTACTTTTGGGGTCTTTCCAGTTGATGGAGGTGTCTGCTGAGGTACATCCCACAGGGGCCATTGTAGTCAATTGTGACGCTGATGAAGGATGACTGCAGAGCCACAGTGACCTCCCCTGATCAAGATCTCACTACCTTCATGATTAGGTGGGTATATGGTATGTTTCTGTAACCACTACAGCCACATGCTTGTCCAATGCAAGATATCAATCAACTTGTGTCCCCAGGTCTCTTATTACATCTTAAGTACTTAATGGGTTAACACCTATGTGGTAATTGGTGGGCACTTACTGTATATCCACAGGGGTTGACTATACACTTTTCTGCAATTAGCTTGCTGACATGGCTATGGCACCAGTTGTCTGTTTCTATGTGGCCCTTTTGTGGGATGCTTGTGTCAGCTGGAGGGTCAGATATGGTGTCCAGTTTGTAGTCCTCTGCAAACTTGTTGAGACACAGTCCTTCCATGTTGACCTGTACCTATGGGACATATATACCAAACAAGGGATGTCCCAGGACTGAGCCTTGTGGGATGCTAATTGTATCTGGTTTGTAGTCTGACATGACTGCAGCATTTCTGACCATATCAGTTCTGTCCTTGGTCTGGTTTGCAACCCCTCTACTGACATAGGGGTTTATATTTAAGCTGGTGAGCTTATCTATAATGAACACGTGGGGTATTGTATGGAAGCCTTTTGCAAGGTCCAGCTAGGCTGTGTGGACCACATTCCCCTCATCAATGACTTTAATGACTGTTTCAAATGAGTCAAACATGTTTAAGGGGCAGGATCTGCACTTATGAAAGCCACACTGTGTAGGGTCCAGTGTCAGTAGGTCCCCAATATCTTTATGTCTGAGGTACATGCTGATCCTTTCCATAGCTTTGCAGACCAAGCTTGTCAGCATTCTGGGGTGGTAGTTTGCAGTATCCATTCAGGCAACACCTTTGTGGAGAAGGACCACTGTTGTTGTACACTGCTCTTTGTGTACATATCCTGTGGTAAGGCTGACATTGAGCAGTAGTGTTATTTGGCATTCCATTCGTCTTGGAGTCCATGTTGGACTCAGCCCAGGACACCATCTCAAACCATTGATGCTGTGTGTTTTGCTTTGTAGATACCGGCTGTTACCTCAACATCTGCAATGTCAGGGGGCCAGCACTCTGCTGGGATAGATATTTTGCATTTTGTGGGGGGGGGAGGGTTGCACTACACCTGTCAGGTTGGATGTTGGCAATATGTGTGTGTGTTTGATATGTTGTTTGTAATATTTGAGTGATTCAGAGCATATCTGTGAATTCCCAACAAGGTTCCTACCATCAGTTAAGAAAGCCTTGTGATTATCCTTGGTGTCCTGTACAATTTGTATCTTCATAGGTTCATAGGTTCATACTAGGCTATCTGCCCTAGGGCATTTCTAAGCCTAGCCAGAGTGTGTGTGGCTTTCACCACCCCTTGCTATGTGAATATTATGGCCATTTAGTATTTACTTTACTGTGCCTCTGTCTGGATGTGACACAGTGAAGACCCCCAGTGTACATCTACGATCATCCATCCACTTGGCAAGATTCCTGTTGAAGAGAGTCAGTGAGGGGCTCTGCCTAACATGGAGTGGGATTCCTTTCCAGGGTGTAGGGAGCCTCTGGGTTATGTATCTGTCCCTCCAGCACATCCTATTTCATTACGTGTTAAGGTTGACATCTCTCACTCTAACAGCTCCGATGGAATTGGGTTTTCTGGTATGGAGCATGTCCATTACTCCTGTGTTGGACATGGCCTTGTACAACAGGCATGCAACGCCCCTGCATAGGCAGTATGTGACTGCATACAGCTGGGGTGTCTACAGCCAGGCAGCATATGACAAATATTTGAGACCCCTTATCCTCTTGGTGAGGTACCTTTGAGGTCTTTCTAACTGCTGCAGGTGTCAGGTAAGGTACATCCCAAATGAGGCATTGTACTAGATTATGGGTCTGATAAGAGAACAGTATAGGGGCACAATGACCTCTGCTGACGTAGATGTGAATCCTTTCATGATACGGTGTCCAATATAGACAGTCTTCCTAGCCACGTTGGCAATGTGAGTGTCACATGACAGGTTACTGTCCACTTGTGTCCCTAGGTCCCTGATTACTCCTTCCATACATAATGGATTACCACCTATGTGGTAATTTGTGAGTACCTTGTTTGGTATTTGGTGAGACATTCATACTGTCCAGTGTCTTCAGGACGGCTGAGTGGGGTTCCTGTGTGTGAGAGTGTGGTCTATAGCATGCTACAGACTGTACAGCAGTTTTGCCTACGGTTAGTTGCACATGGGTGTTCCCGATGCTTCGTGCAATGTCAGTTATCTGGACTTGTGGGTGTCTGTGCTGAATATAGATACTCCCCCTGCTTTTATGTTTTGGTCCAGGTTTTGGGGCCATAATGCATGATATGAGGTATAACCTGGTAGTGCTGGTGTGCTGTCAGGAGCCTTGCTGCAGGTTTCTGTCACTGCATGGACATCGATGTTCTCCATACTGGGGAGGGCCTCAGGAGCATGCATGTTGAGGTTTGCACGTCTGGCATTGGGCAGCATTACCCTTATGTTTCTTTCCACTTATGTTTTCTAGGGAGGTGGGTTAGTCTTTTCAGCCTTGCCTACGACAGGCTCTATGGAGGTGGCAAGAGCCTTATCCAATATCCAGACGCCCAAGGGTAACAGTGTGGCTTGTCAAACATGACATCCCAAGCAGACAGACATTGGATCCCCTTGGAATGACACCAGTAATTGTGCCACTTGTTAAAGCTGATCATTCTGTGTTTGTACTGTGGCATCATTCTTGGTGAGGGTAGGATGCTGCACACGGTCAGTGTCATACCGGCCTGGACTTCATAATCAGAGAGCTCATCTATGTCTCTTTTCATGTAGTCTGGGGAGGTACATCTCAGGTCATTCACATCAGCATGGACAATGACTGCATCATATTTATACTTGCTTTGGGGTGACCTGCATACTTGTGTTATGTGGCGTATTGTAGCAGCCTACAGGCAGCTTAGTGTACCCTTTCCCTTGTTCAGTCTGGTGAGCGGGACAGCAGTGTGTCTGACTATGGAGTCACCTATTACAACTGTATCAGGCATGTTGTTTCTCCTTCTGGCCTGTGACTGTTTGGCACACCAGCTTTGTGTACTATGTGTTGCATGTGCTATGTTTGGAGGTAGTGGTTGCTTGGGTGTCTACTTTGGAGGTCTCTGTTGATGTGGTGTGTTTGTAATTAGGGCCTCCAGGAATGTTTTTCTGTGTTTATGTCTTTGGTTTTCAGTTGTGATAGGTCTATGTGAGACTGGGTTTGTGGTGTGTGTGGTTACCTTCTCCTCCTGTCTAATTTTGGCAGTACTGATTTGAGAGAGGTCAGCCTCCGGTTTGGATAAATGGTTGCATCTCTCACATATATTTGTATTTCTTGGGGGGAGGTGAGGGTTGCCTGTGTACATGGGGCAGGTGTAACATTGCCTCAACATTCACAGATTCAACTTGTTGTAGCTGGCCTTAGTGGATTGTATGAGTGGACACATTTTATTGCCATACTACTGATCAGTGATTACTTCCCTTTTTATGTTTACTCTATCATGTAGTAGCTTCCCCATTCTCTTGCATGGTTTGGTAATGGCTGGAGTCCACCATGCCAGATGCCTGCATGTATGGCATTGTGTCTTGGTTTTATTTGGGATTGCATAATCCATGCATACCTGGCAGTGTTCATGGAATGCCTGTATAACAGATTCTGAGGTGTGGCCCATATTTTGCACCTGCACAGGGCCTTTAATGGATTCCACATCAGTTTGGAGGAGTGCAACTTTTGCTTTACACGTGTTTTTCACTGTGGTTTTCTAGCCAGGGACTGTGGTCAGGATGTGTATATCTGGTGTGATTACTCTTATGGTCTGGTCTTACCAGTGAGGGATACACTTCTCATCTTGCCATCCTGTACCCATGTTGCTGATTATCACATCCAGAATGCTTACCCCTCTTGTGGGAGTGGTACGTTGTTCCTGGGCATTTTGGTTTATGGATTCTAGGCAATTTTGTCCTACATTGTTGGAGCTAGAATAATGCTCCCAATCTATGTTTGAGTATTTTCAGTCACCCAATATAATGTGGTTTGGATGGCTTGATATATTCATGTATTCCAACATAGGCCAAGTGCAGTTACTGGTGTTAGGATGGTAGTCTGTAGCAGGCTATAAACTGGGAGGCAGTTTTAGCCACTGTTACTTGACCATGGCTAGTCCATGCTGCTTCTTGTTGTGGTACCAACATGGGGGTGTGGTTATCCTTGACAATTATTGCTAGTCACCTTCATTTTGTAGCTTGTTCCATGTTTTGAGGCTGTACATCACAGTATGAGGTGTAACCTGGTAGTGTTAGGGTGCTGTTGTGAGCCTTCACCCAGTTTTCTGTTACAGGACAGATATCAACATTCTCCATACTGGGAGAGTTTAGACTGCATGCCTCTTGCTGTTTAGACTTCTGGCATTGGGTAGCATTACATCTAGGTTCTTATCCCTTGTGATACCTATGGGGGTGGGTTTGTGTTTTGAGCCTTAACTATTCAAGGCATGCTGTGGGTAACAACAGCCTTTGCCAGTATCCATAAGGCCTGGACTGATAGGTGCACGCCACCCCTAGCAGGTGGAGCATCATGTCATGCTCAGCATGTCATCACAGGCTGGCACACATTGGATCCCCTTTGACTAACTGCAATGCTTCAGCCAATTATTGCAATTGATCATCTCATTGTCATATTGTGGCATCATGCTTGGTGAGGGTAGGATGTTAGTCAGGGTCATCAAGTTTGCATGTACTACATGGTGTTACATTGCTTAACACATGGCATTCATGCCTCAGGTGGTGCTGCAGGGCTGCATCTGTCGGATGCACATACTACACTCCCTGTACATGTTTGAGAGCAGGTTATGTCATTTTAGGCATCCCTGTTATTATATGAGTGAGTCAGAGACGGGTATCATTCCCAGGGTTCCTACTGAGCCAGTGTATGTGCTATGTGTTGCCTCTTTGCCAAGGCCAGGGCATACTGGACATGCCTCCTTCTGCCTACTGGGGCAGGCTGAGGTTGTTCCTTCCCCGAGTCACGCTCTGCCTGTGATGGCATTGGCAATGGTGGGGGGCTGTTTGGCCCGGCCCTATGCTAGTCCTGCTGCAGCTGTTTTCGCAAGATCATATTATGTAGCATAGCACATACCATGACAATTTGGGTACATGTAGTTGGTGAGTACTGCAAGGCTCCACCAGATGTGTCCAGACACCGGAACCATGACTTGAGCAGCCCAAAAACACGCTCTATTACATTACGTGTTTGTGCGTGTGCCTCATTATGGTGTTCCTGTTCAGGTGTGTGTGCATTTCTGATGGGTGTCATCAGCCATGGCTCCAGTGCATAACCTGCATCCCCCACTAGGTGTCCATGTGGGATGTCCCCATTGGCAAATGTCTGGTACAGCTGCGTCAAATGCCAGATGTGGGAATCATGGTAACTCCCAGGGCAGCCAGCACACACATTCATTATTATGCCCTGGGCATCACACACAGCCTGGCAGTTGATGGAGGGGAAGCCCTTGCGGTTAATGTAGGCCCTACCCCGCTCATCGGCTGGTGCTTTGATGCATATGTGCGTGCAGTCTATTGCACCCACTACCTCAGGGTATTCCGCTATTTGCTGGAAGAGATGCATATTGCTGGCCAATACCTCACGGGCATTGGGGAAATATACATGATCACTGACATGTGCTGACATGGCATCCAGGAACTGGTGCAGTACCCTGGAGGCTGATGCCTGTGATATCCCCATCATATCACCAGTTGGTCTCTGAAAGGTACCTGTTGCTAGTATTCTTAGGCCAACACATACCTTCGTTTCCACTGGAAAGGGTTCCCCTCTGTTGGTTCTGTGTGTGAGGCATGGCCTGCACAGCTTGACAATTTGCTGCAGGAGGTCTCTGTCCACTCTATAGTGCTCCACTATCTCCAGCTCATGTAACCCGTGGTAGGTGACCCTGGGCCTGTACACTCTTCTCCGTCTCCTCACTGTGGGTTGTCTGGCACCATTTGCATTGTCACCACCCTCAGCAAGTAGCCTATGTCTCCTTATGACAGCTATGGCAGCCCCTAGCATTTCTGCTCTGAGTTCAGCTTTTTCAGTTTTCACTTCTAATAGCTTACTCCTGTCTTGCAGTGTCTCTTGAGAGAAACATCATGCACTACTGTTTGCAGAGTTTTAAGTGCTTGGCTGCGATACTATTCTGCCTGTGTAATTGCCTGCTTCTAATTGTGTTCACCTGCTAGCTCCAGCAGTATTCCCTGCTTGCTTCCTACTAATTCTGTTGCTTCCTGTTTCCTTTCTGTTTCCTCAGGTGGGAGCAACGCGCATACCAGCAGAAACACGCTCACAGTGGCTTACACGCATGCACAAATGCTTACACGGTTTAGAATTGTCTTATTCGGGTTAAAACACATGCACACTAGCACAAACCATCTTACAAGTCTGCCCACAGGCTCCCACATGCTCAGTCTACCTTACACGCGCGCACACTGCCTTACTCGCGCCTCATGGCGCGCACACGTGCTCATGCACGCCCAGCAAGAAACTTTGGTGTAAGCAACAGTGTACACCTTCCATTTCTTGACTTTCCCATGCTTATCTTGTGGCACTCCTCTTTCCATGATATGTGTCTGACATCTGTCATGTAACACTGACCTCCAATGAACTGCATTTCCTTCTGCCATTCCCCCTGTGATGTCACCTATCTCCTACTCTGTTCCTCCCCCTTATGTAACTCCTACACTACTCAGAATGTGTTCATTTGCTATGTGACAGTGGAATTCAGTATCCTAACACTCATTTACATCAGATTGCCTACTAATGCTTAGTTACATGTCTTAGACTCAGCTTCCACCCTTAGCAACCACTAAACGGTGGTCATGTTATTTTTGGTCTGCTGGTCCCTGCATTGTAGATCCATGTATTGCATAAAACCCACATTTGTGGGTTTATAACCATCATTTTTATGTTTTATATAGCGCAGCCCGTTTGCGCGAGGCTGCGCTGTGTTCGCCGAAAAATAAATATATATTTATTTCTCATATTTGCATCGGGGAACCTTGCCAATGGCCACATACTGTGCTGTATAGCCTCAAAACATGGAACAAGCTACAAAAGGAGGGTGACTAGCAATAATTGTCAAGGATAACCACAGCCCCATGTTGGTACCACAACAAGAAGCAGCATGGACTAGCCATGGTCAAGTAACAGTGGTTAAAACTGCTTCCCAGTTTATAGCCTGCTACAGACTACCGTCCTAACACCAGGAACTGCACCTGGCCTACGTTGGAATACATGAATATATCAAACCCCCAAACCACATTATATTGGTTGACTGAAAATACCCAGACATAGACTGGGAGCATTATACTAGCTCCAACACTGTAGGAGAAAAGTTCCTAGAATCCATAAAGCGAAATGCCCAGGAACAACATACCACTCCCACAAGAGGGGTAAGCATACTGGATGTGATAATCAGCAACATGGGTACTGGATGGCAAGATGAGAAGTGTATCCCTCACTGGTAAGACCAGACCATAGAGTAATCACACTGGATATACACATCCTGACCACAGTCCCTGGCTAGAAAACCACAGTGAAAAACATGTGTAAATCATAAGTTGCACTCCTCCAAACTGATGTGGAATCCATTAAAGACCCTGTGCAGGTGCAAAATATGGGCCACAACTCAGAACCTGTTATACAGGCATTCCATGAACACAGCCAGGAATGCTTGGATTATGCAATCACAAATAACAACAAGACGCAATGCCATACACGCAGGCATCTGGCATGGTGGACTCCAGCCATTACCAAACCATGCAAGAGAATGAGGAAGCTACTACATGATAGAGTAAACATAAAAAGGGAAGTAATCACTGATCAGTAGTATGGCAATAAAATGTGTCCACTCATACAATCCACTAAGGCCAGCTACAACAAGTTGAATCTGTGAATCCTGAGGCAATGTTACACCTGCCCCAAGTACACAGACAACCCTCAACTCCCCCAAGAAATACAAATATATGTGATAGATGCAACCATTTATCCAAACCGGAGGCTGAGCTCCCTCATCTCAGTACTGTCAAAACTAGTCAGGAGGAGATGGTAACCACACACCCCACAAACCCAGTCCCACATAGACCTATCACAACTGCAAACCAAACACATGAACACAGAAAAATATTCCTGGAGGCCCTAATTACAAACACAGCACACCAACAGAGGCCTCCAAAGCAGACCCCCAAGCAACCACAACCTCCAAACATAGCATATGCAACACATAGTACACAAAGCTGGTGTGCCAAACAGTCACAGGCCAGAAGGAGAAACAACATGACTGATACAGTTGTAATAGGTGACTCCATAGTCAGACACACTGCTGTCCCGCTCACCAGACTGAACAAGGGAAAGGGTACAGTAATCTGCCTGTAGGCTGCTGCAATACGCCACATAACACAAGTACTCAGGTCACCCCAAAGCAAGTAGAAATATGATGCAGTCATTGTCCATGCTTGCGTGAATGACCTGAGATGTACCTCCCTGGACTACATGAAAAGAGACATAGATGAGCTCTTTGAGTATGTACTCCTGGCCGGTATGACACTGACCGTGTGCAGCATCCTACCATCACCAAGAATGATGCCACAGTACAATCACAGAATGATCAGTTTTAACAAGTGGCACAATTACTGCTGTCATTCCAAGAGGATCTAATGGCTGTCTGCTTGGGATGTCATGCTTGAAAAGCCAAGCTGCTGTTCCAGGGATGGCTTGCACCTGTTACCCCTGGGCGTCTGGATATTGGATAAGGCTTTTGCCACCTCCATAGAGCCTTACGTAGGCAAAGCTGAAAAGACTAACCCACCACCCTAGAAAACATAAGTGGTAAGAAACATAAGGGTAATGCTGAACAATGCCAGACGTGTAAACCGCAATATGCATGCTCCTGAGGTCCTCACCAGTATGGAAAACATCGATGTCTGTGCAGTGACAGAAACCTGCTGCAAGCCTCCTGACAGCATACCAGCACTACCAGGTTATACCTCATATCATGCGTTATGGCCCCAAAACCTGGACCAAAACATAAAAGGAGGGGGAGTATCCATATTCAGCAGAGACACCCTTATGTCCAGGTAACTGACAATGCACGAAGCATTGGAGACCACCCATGTGCACCTAACTGTAGGCAAAACTGCTGTTCAGTCTGTAGCATGCTCCAGACCACACTCTCACACACAGGAACCCCACCCAGCCGTCCTGAAGACACTGGACAGTATGAATGCCCCACCAAATACCAAACAAGGTACTCACAAATTACCACATAGGTGGTAAACCATTATGTATGGAAGGAGTAATCAGGGACCTAGGGAAACAAGTGGACAGTAACTTGTTATGTGACACTCACATTGCCAATGTGGCTAGGAAGACTGTCTATATTGGACACCGTATCATGAAATAATTCACATCTACGTCAACAAAGGTCATTGTGCCCCTGTACTGTTCTCTTATCAGACCCATAATCTAGTACAATGCCTCATTTGGGATGTACCTTACCAGACACCTGCAGCAGTTAGAAAGACCTCAAAGGTACCTCACCATGAGTATAAAGGGTCTCAAATATATGTCATATGCTGCCTGGCTGTAGACACCCCAGCTGAATGCAGTCACATACTGCCTACACAGAGGCATTGTATGTCTGTTGTACAAGGCCTTGTCCAACACAGGAGTAATGGACATGCTCCACCCTAGAAAACTCAAAGCCATCGGAGCTGTGAGAGTGAGAGATGTCAACCTCAACACATAATGAAATAGGATGTGCTGGAGGGACAGATACATAACCCAGAGGCTCCCCACACCCTGGAACAGAATCCCACTCCATGTTAGGCAGAGCCCCTCACTGACACTCTTCAACAGGAATCTTGCCAAGTGGATGGATGATCGTAGATGTACACTGGGGGTCTTCACTGTGTCATGTCCAGACAGAGGCACATTAAAGTAAATCATAAATGGCCATAATATTCACATAGCAAGGGGCGGCGAAAGACACACACACACTCTGGCTAGGCTTACAAATGCCCTAGGGTGGATAGCCTAGTATGAACCTATGAAGATACAAATTGTACAAGACACTAAGGATAATCCCATGGCTTACTCAACTGATGGTAGGAACCGTGTTGTGAATTCACAGATATGCTCTGAATCACACAGATATTACAAACAACATGCCAAACACACACACATAATGCCAACATACAACCTGACAGGTGCAGTGCAAACCCCCCCCCCCCAGAATGTAAAATATCTATCCCAGCAGACTGCTGGCCCCCTGACATTGCAGATGCTGATGGAACAGCCAGCATCTACAAAGCAAAACACACAGCAGCAATGGTATGAGATGGTGTCCTGGGCTGAGTCCAACACGGACTCCAAGAAGAATGGAATGCCAAATCACACTACTGCTCAATGTCAGCCTTACCACAGGATATGTACCCAAAGAGCAGTGTACAACAACCGTGGTCCTTCTCAACACAGGTGTTGCCTGAATGGATACTGCAAACTACCACCCCAGAATCCTGAGAAGCTTGGTCTACACAGCTATGGAAAGGATCAGCATGTACCGCAGAAATAAAGATATTGGGGACCTACTGACACTGGACACTACCCAGTGTGGCTTTCTTAAGTGCAAATCCTGCCACTAAACATGTTTGACTCATTTGAAACAGTCATTAAGGTCATTGATGTGGGCAATGTGGTCCACACAGCGCAGCTGGACCTTGCAAAGGCTTCCATACAATACCCTACGTGTTCATTATAGATATGCTCACCAGCTTAAATATAAACCCCTATGTCAGTAGAGGGGTTGCAAACCAGACCAAGGACAGAACTGACATGGTCAGACATGCTGCAGCCATGTCAGACTACAAACCAGATATAACTGGCATCCCACAAGGCATGGTCCTGGGACCTCCCTCGTTTGGTATATATGTCATATAGGTACAGGCCAACATGGAAGAACTGTGTCTGAACATGTATGCAGAGGACTACAAACTGCCCACCATATCTGACCCTCCAGCTGACACAAGCATCCCACAAAAGGGCCACATAGAAACAGACAACTGGTGCCATAGCCATGTCAGCAAGCTAATTGCAGAAAAGCATATAGTCAACTCCCGTGGATATACAGTAAGTGCCCACCAATTACCACATAGGTGTTAACCCATTACGTACCTAATATGTAATGAGAGACCTGGGGACACAAGGTGATAGATATCCTGCATTGGACAAGCATGTGGCTGTAGTGTTCACAGAAACATACCATATACCCACCTAATCATGAAGGTTGTCAGATCTAGATAAGGGGAGGTCATTGTGGCTCTGCAGTCATCCTTCATCAGCATCACAATTGACTACAATAGCCCCTGTGGGATGTACCTCAGCAGACACCTCCATCAACTGTAAAGTCCCCAACAGTACCTCACCAGGAGTATCAAAGAGCTTGAACAGATGCCATGTGTTGCCTGATTAAACAAACTGCAGCTCCACACACTGCCATACTGCCCACCTAGAGACAAGCTGTGCCTGATGTATAAAGCCATATCCAAGCTAGAATCAATGAACATGCTGCACCTTGTACAATCTGAATGGCAGTGAGCTATGCACATGAGAGACCTGAACCCCAGCACTGACATACATAGGACAAGCTGTACTACATGATCCATAACACAGAAGCCACCCCCACTCATGAGTAAACTCCCAGTACAGGTTATCCATAGAGTCACTCATTGATTCTCCTCAAGAGGAATCGTGATGAGTGGATAGGAGATGGTAGGTTTACCCTGGGTATCACTGTTATGTCACAGGTAGACGGAGGCACAGTATACTAACCATGGCATATGTCATGGCAAACTCCACTTACAATGTGTGTCGAAGGACAAACACACTCTCCAACTAGCATTAGAAATGGCCTAGGGCACATCGCTACTGTTTGCCAGTGTACACCTATGTTGTGGAATACACTACCGATGTTGGACAAGCCTGGTATAAGTAGTTCATATCTGAACATAATGCAACATGGTCAGATGTGCACAACTGGCCCCTAACCAGGCTGTTGTGCTCACTATGGAAATGTAAAGCAGTGATAGGACTAAAGTCCAAGATACTGTCCACCACAGTTAAAGTACTAAACCAGTACACTATACGGTACTACAGTGTTAAGTCAGTATGAAAGGATGTTGACAACTGTATGCAAAGTATCCCATGCAAACCCTGCAGGCACAGTATAATCCCTGTTGTGTTTTCCCAAAAAGCAGTTGGACAGTAACTACACAACATGACACACAACACACAACCATAAACGGGAGATGTTGTTGAAGTTCACACTCATCCACAAATGTGGTGGGCTGCAGAGTTCAACATATGGAAAGCACACACTGGGCATGCTCGCACACTTTGATAAATGAGACATATGTCAGACAACATGCCATGGGAAGGCTGAACTGGGCATGCTCACACACTTAGGCCAAATCTCAGTTTAGCAGTTGGCCACACATATCTGGTATTTGTACGTGTTATTCCAGGAACCAACCACATTACAGCAATCTGCCCAGTGCACACAGTTAAATGACTACAGAGACATACGTGATATAGCGGATCCCTCCCATATGCAAACATCTTCCACAGATACACAAGTTGTTCATACAAACAGGGAATGCTATGGCAATAAAGACCTGCAAACAGTCTATCAGCAACAAATAATGTGTATCTGACAATTAAACATGGGTATAGAGGTCAACACTAGGCTGTTTGCCATAGGGAATGACAGCTTAGCCAGAGTGTGCTTGGCATCTGCCTCGCCAGTACAGTAGGCTACTGTGCCACTGTAAAGTAGATCACATAAGGCACCGTGTGAGGCTAGTGTGCTGTGCCTCTGTCAAACAGGGACACAGTGGAGATCCCCGGGTTTGAATGTGTTAAGCCGCATCCATGTTGTTGGTGTGTGCTGGAAGAGGGTTGCTGTGGACCTCTAACAGTAAGTGGGCGTCAATAACAGACTGAGGGGAGCCTTATCTGCATTGTCTGGACAATTTCACTGTCAACACTGTGTCGTGATGATTATGAGGGATTGAAGTGTCGTGCCGGTACTGTTCAGAGATGTCCTCCCTCTGTGGGCTACTGCTCTGCAATGTATTAGCTCACTCTGTCTGTTGGACAGCTCATATATGGCTGGTGTACACCTGACAGGTGTCCTGTTGTGGAGCAGTCATGGGTATATTTGGGATAGCATGATCAATGCAAACCTTCCACATGCTCATAGAATGCAATTGTCAAGGATTATGCAGAGTGGCCTGTATATTCCCCCAGCATGGGTCCTTTGAAGTCTTCCACCCCAGTCTTCACAAGTGTAAAGTCTGCTTGTGATAATTACAGTTTGTTTGCAGTGACAACCTTGCCTGGGGGTGGGGATGGAATATGGATGTCCAGGGAAAGGTGAGTATGGTCAGATATCAACAATGGTGGTCTACCTCTGGTGTGGAACAGTGAGTACCCATGTTGCAGATGGTCAGGTACAATATGTATTCCCCCTTGTGGCTGTGGTGAGTGGTTCTGCCATAGCACATGGACTCACAAATTGTAGTGGCTGTAGGGTAATGTTGTAGAGGCCTGAGTAGTTCCCACACACAATATGCCTGTACCTGACGTTAACACCTGGAATGGTGTATGTGAACACCTGCATATCCTGGCACTGTTCCCAGGGAAGCAAAGTGTGTGTCCTGGATGTGGGAGGGGTGGTCTGGACTGGTTGTGTTGTGTGTTACAGGTCCTGTGGTCATGAAGCATGGTATAGAACATAACCTGCCAGTGCGATGTGCATATCTGACCCTGAAGTAGGTGGCTGCAAATACATATATATGCTATCCCCCACCTGACAGGTAGTACTAGATGTACATACCTCTGTAGAAATAATGATGTCAGCACCATATAAATACTGCAGGTGCAGAACAGATACCCAGTAATTCAGATAGTGTGCTCTGCTAATGCGACTCTCTCAAGTGTCATAATATAGTTAGGTAGGGGTTTGAATCCTGCAAATGCTCAGTGTGTGGGTGAGTGGGGCTGTTGTGTGTGCAAGTCTGTATGAAAGAAATGTCCCTTTTGGCCACTAGGAGAACACACTACAGGATGCACATTCCCCTTCTAAACACTGATGATGTCAGCACCCTATAAGTACAGCAAAAGTAAAGAAACCTCCAATAATGTGAATAGCGCACTCTGCTAATGCATTTGTCTCGAGTGTCCTAGTATAGTTAGGTAGGGGTTTGAATCCTGCAAATGCCCAGTGTGTGTGAAAGGGGGTTAGTGTTTGTGCAAGTCTGTATGAAAGAAATGTCCCTTTCGTCAACTAGGAGAACACACTACAGGATGCACATTCCCCTTTCTAAACACTGATGATGTCAGCACCCTATAAGTACAGCAGGAGAAGGGAAACCTCTCAGTGATGCGAATAGCACGCTCTGCTAATGCATCCATCTCAAGTGTTATAACATAGTTAGGTAGGGGTTTGAATCCTGCAAATGGCCAGTGTGTGTGTTTGGATGAGGGGAGTTTGTGTGTGCAATTCTGTATGAAAGATATGTGCTTTTTGGCAATCAGGAGAACACACTACATGATGCACATTACCCTTTCCAAACACTGATGATGTCAGCACCCTATAAGTACAGCAGGAAAAGAAAATCCTCCCAGTAATGCGAATAGTGCATTCGGCTAATGCGTCCATCTCAAGTGTCATAATATAGCTAGGTAGGGGTTTGAATCCTGAAAATGCCCAGTGTGTGTGGAGCGGGTTTACTGTGGGTGCAAGTCTGTATAAAAGAAATGTCCCTTTTGGCAACTAGGAGAACACACTACAGGATGCACATACCCCTTTCTAAACACTGATGATGTCAGCACCCTATAAGTACAGCAGGAGAAGGGAAATCTCAGAATAATGCGAATAGCATGCTCTGCTAATGCATCCATCTCGAGTGTCATAACATAGTTAGGTAGGGGTTTGAATCCTGCAAATGCCCAGTGTGTGTGGACGGGGGTAAGTGTGTGTGCAAGTCTGTGTGAAAGAAATGTCCCTTTTGGCAACTAGGAGAACACACTACAGGATGCACATTCCCCTTTCTAAACACTGATGATGTCAGCACCCTATAAGTCCAGCCAGAGAAGGGAAACCTCCCAGTAATGTGAATAGCGCGCTCTGCTAATGCGTCCGTCTCGAGTGTCAAAACATAGTTAGGTAGGGGTTTAAATCTTGCATATGCTCAGTGTGTGTGGAGGGGGATTAGTATGTGTACAATTCAGTATGAAAGAAATGTCCCTTTTGGCAACTAGGAGAGCACACTACATGATGCACATTACCCTTTCCAAACACTGATGATGTCAGCACCCTATAAGTACAGCTGGAGAAGGGAAACCTCCCAGTAA
Source organism: Protopterus annectens (assembly GCF_019279795.1). NCBI lineage: Eukaryota > Metazoa > Chordata > Ceratodontiformes > Protopteridae > Protopterus > Protopterus annectens. The sequence goes on from NC_056728.1 coordinate 1,954,147,736, forward strand.
TTTGAATAGTGCATTCTGCTAATGTGTCTCTCTCTCAAGTGTCATAACATAGTTAGGTAGGGGTTTGAATCCTGCAAATGGCAAGCATGTATGTTTAAATGAGGGGAGTTTGTGTGTGCAATTTTGTATGAAAGATATGTGCCTTTTTGGCAATCAGGAGAACACACTACATGATGCACATTACCCTTTCCAAACACTGATGATGTCAGCACGCTATAAGTACAGCCGGAGAAGAGGAACCTCCCAGTAATGTGAATAGCGTGCTTTGCTAATGCGTCTCTCTCAAGTATCATAACATAGTTAGATAGGGGTATGAATCTTGCAAATGGCAAGTGTGTGGGGGGGGTAGTAGGGTGAGTGTAATTGCAAGTGTGAGAAAACAGCTCATTTTGGCAACTACTACAATACACCAGATGCTGCATATTCCCTCAGTAAACACATGTGATGACACCACACTATAACTACAGCCAAACAGGGCAAATCGCCCAGTAATGCAAATAGTGCGCTCTGCTACTGGGTCTCTTATTACTGTCAGAGCACAGTTAGGTATGTTTTGGAAACCCACAACTGCCACGTGTGTTTGTCACACAAAATGCCCATGTGTGGGTTGTTGTTCATAACAATGCATGAAATTGCTTAAACCAGCAATGGCAATGCACACATGATGTATGTGTGTGCCACATACACATATATACCTGTGACCTTCAATAGTTCCCATGTCTGACACGTGCCTCAAGTGAATAAATGGTATTTGCATTGCATAACATTATGACTGTGTCTTACTGTGCAGGGCTGCATGCGGTATGTGTATATACAGTGTCAGTTGTATATGGTATCATCCTAACAGTGGGGGATATACATCTGGTCTGGGCCATATAGTCTACATGTAGTCGAACAGGTGCTGCATGTACCCACCTGTTGTGGGAGTGGTAACATGTTGTCCCACTGCAATTCAGTGACTACATGCTAGGAACCTTTCAGCTAGTGTGCTGTAGCTACAGTAATGCTCACACACAATGTTCGGCTGGATGCAGTCCAGCCATATAAAGACATATGAAGAGACCGTCATATTCCCAGTGTTGTTAGGGAGGACAGGTGGGTTTCCTGTGTATGGGAGGGTTGTGTGTGCCAGGCTATGAACCAGAAGGCAGTCCAACACACTGTTAGCTGCACATGGATAGGCCCTGATGCTTTGTGCTGTGCCAACAACCTGGAGGTGTGTGTATCTGTGATGCCTTGAGATACCTCCCCCCTGTTCATGTGTGGTACATGTGTAGGGGACGACACTTTGGTATGAGGTATAACCTGGCAGTGATGGGTTGCACCTGTGAGCCGTGAATCAGGAATCTGTTACTGCACAGATATTGCAGTTTATTGTGCTGAGGACAGTGTCCAGTGCATGCATCTTGCGGTGTACACTGCTGGTGTTGTGTAGTATTACTGTTAGTGTCCTATCCCGTGTGATACCCGCGGAGGTGGCTATGTAATCTGAGCCCTGCAGCAAAAGGTACTATGTGTGTATCAAGAGGCTTCGCCAATATACAATGGCCCATGGGTGACACGTGCAAGCTGCCCCTCACAAATCATTGTGGCTTCCCTAGCATGTAAGCACATGCTGACAGGCATTGGATACCCTATGAATGACATTGGAGATTGAGCAAAATGTAGACATAGAACACCCTTCCTATATATTGTGGTAGCATACATGGTGAGGGTATGATGGCAACCAAGGTCCGGCTCATACCAGCCCGTGCCACATGCTGAGAGAGCCCTTCTATGTTCCCTATCATGTAGTCCAGCAAGGTATGTCTCAGGTCATCCATAGTGGCATGGACAATGACTGAGTCATATGTGTCCATGCGTCTGACTGACCTGTATGCATGTGTTATGTGGTGGACCATAGTGCCCCACGGGCATATCACTGTGACCTTCACCATGTACAGCCTGTTGAGCGGGACCCCACTGCACCGGCCAAGAGAGGTACCTGACACATCTGTAGCAGGTGTGTTGTGTAGCCCTACAGGCTGTGAGTGTTTGGCACACAGGATGTGTGTGCCATGTGTGGCATGTGCTCTGTTCGGACTTAACATATGCCTGTGTGCCAGCTGCGGAGGTATGTGATGCTCAGGCAGGATGCTATTCTGAGGCTCCAAGTATGCCCCAGTGTGGTCATGTGTTTGGATTGCTGTCAGTGCAGGTCTGTGTCAGACTGGTATTGTAGTCACTGTAGTATGTCATGCCACCTGACAGGATATACCAGTACTGGGTTCAGAGTGCTCAGTCCCCATATTGGCTATGTGGTTGCATCTCACACATGTGTTGTACGTTCCTGGCCAGGTAAGAGGGTTGACTGCATACATGTGGCAGCTGTGACATTGCCACATGACTCACATATTCCACAACTGGACCATAGAGGTGATTCACAAGTTACCTTTGCACATGCTACCTTAGTAGTGTGATTGCTTTGGTGATTACTAACACATAGGGCCAATGGGGAACAACATACTGAAGGTGAGTATGTGTGGGTGTACTGCTTCTGATTTCATAGCGCTGGCATTTATGACTGCACACGTGGGCAAATGCCGGGTAAGTCATATGCAATGTGTCATAGGCAACGTACATGCGAACAGGACAGACAGTGACGTTCTGTCATGTGAGACATTGACATATGTATAGTAAGCTATGCAGATGTCACAAGGAATCCACAGAAGCTCTGTAAATCTGCATTGCAGGTGGAATCAGTGTTCCAGGGAACCTCAAGCAAACATGCATGCAAACAAAGCTACAGTAAGCAGGGCTGGAAGTAGTCCATTGTACAACAAAGAAGGGGTACCACTTCCAGTAGGTAACAGTGCAAATATGCAGGCACTATACACATGTACCTAGGAATGCACAGCTCAGATGTCCATGATAAAACTGTAATTATTTAAAATTTAATTTAATTTAAATTAAATTGGTAATGCACACATATCAACATGCGCAAACATCCACATTGCATAGTTGTTGTGGGCAACATGCCACCATTAGTGTACATGTCCATCATTGCTTATCACTACTTGCATTACCGTCTCCCCTGTGCTACCTATGTATGTGGCTATCTGTTGACATCCTTACCACCAGTATGCAAAAATGTGCAGCTGTTACACTATGGTACTTACTATGGGTGTAGATAACAATTCAGGACAGTCATACAGTTACTGCATCAGGCATGCTGGGATATACACACAATCATATCAGCACACTGTACTGTTACCAACATGATACTATTAATACACTTCTATGTAGTCACCCTGTGCATCAGCAACATGTTAACCTGTTCCTGCACTGATGTTGGAGATTGCAGGAGGTGGCACAGTTTCATCATATGCACAGGGTGTGAACTAGGTATGCCTGAGTCTGCCACTGATACCACCAATTGACATGTATGTGTATGTGTGTTGGTGAGGGACAGCAGTACAGGGTGGGGCACTGTTGATGCAGTGTGTGCGTGTATGTGGTAGCCCTAGGTGTTAATATTTCGCATGTGTATATGCATGCACACAGTTCCACCTCATGGCTGCCATATACTGGAGTTTGTGGACAGCCACAGACTGCACCTGGCAGGTCATACAGATCAGTGTCTGTGGCCACGGACATGGTACCTGTGCCTGGCAGGGGTGCTACAGACCGTATCCGATACTAAGCCAGACTGGGTACTGTCATCAGAAGCGGGTGTTCATTGACTGGACGTCCAGAGCCACGTGCATGTGGTCTCCTGGGGCGGTCTGATGACAGCACAGACCCAGCATTGCTGGGGCTGCTGCTGGCACTATGGGGCATCCGCGGGCCTGTTGTTGTCTGTGCCGACTGCCAGCTGCTGCTGTTGCTGGCATACAGCCACGTCGACGCTGCAACCGTCCACCATTGCTCTGGCTCATGGACATGTAGTTGTGGAACTGCTGTAATATGTCCCCAACAATGTCTGTCTATGACATCGGTGAAATTACGGATAGCATCCGCAATGTCACGCATACTGTCAGTCATGGATGTGCGACATGCTCTCAGCTCCCTCAGACCCTGTCTGGTGTACCTTTGCATACGTGACTGTGCCTACATGACAGCCCGAAACATAGCTGAGGTTGACAGACCTCTTTGGGTACATCTGCCAGAGGCAGTACGCCCACGGATGCTCCCACGAGAACCCATGGGCAACTGTCTGTGTGGTACTATCTCAGGACCCTGCCCATGGCTGCTGTGTGGGGAAGCATGTGCCACAGATACCACATTACCCTGGTCAATGCCCACTGTATCCTGTCCATCACCTAGGGACATTGGTGACATAGGATGTACTGGCAGGATGACTGTGCACAATGATGGGGTTGACAGCTGTGTACTGTCAATTGGCTGACCAATGACAGACCCTGACACACCTTCCTGTGCCATTGCACAGATATCATCATTGTCAGTACTTGTGGCACCAGATTCAGGTTCCCTGCTCCAGGACACCAGAGTAGCATCAGAACCTTTGGGAGGAAGACAGGAAACACAGTTTACAATGTCTACACAATGTTACCAGTGATGCACACATGCACACATGCACACGTGGACACATGCACACATGCACACATGCACACGTGGACACATGCACACATGCACACATGCACATGTGCACACATGCATACGTGCACACATGCACACATGCACACATGCAGACATGCACACGTGGACACATGCACACATGCACACATGCACACGTGGACACATGCACATATGCACACATGCACACGTGGACACATGCACACATGCACACCCCGCAGTATACACACAGAGCACTACTGAGTTACACTATTATTACTAGCACTATCAAGACTATTATAGGTATTGTTAATACACACTCACCAGCATGGATGGGCTGCCTTGCTGTAACACCAGAGGGACCTGCAAAAATGGGGGGATTAATGTCGGTGGGCACAACTGTGCCATTGATACTGCGTATGATACAGTTCAGTAGTACAACAGTTGCCTTTCACATGTCAGCTGCTGATATTGGCAATATCACACCTGCACAATTACATACTATGTTGACAGCTACATACCAAGGACACACCTTACACATGCATAAACTTACAGTGTACAGAGCAGTCAAGTGTCCATATGGCATATTACCTGCACGCTCCATGTCGTGTTGCTGTGTGGCTCCAGCCTCCATCATAATGCAGGTGTGTTGCTGTTGATGTTCCTGGGCTGGAGCCACAACACTTAGGAGTAGCCCCTCCAGTCTGGTGAGGGGGGGATGTGTGGCCACCCCACCTCCTGTGGCGACCTGTTACCTGTGGATATCTGACGCACGCTGACGGACATTTCTGATTAAATCACTGCAGTGATGTCGTACCTGCTCATATGTCCTATTATGCGTGCCAATGTCATTTACCCTACAGACAAGGTCTTGCCACAGTGCAGCCCTCTCTTGCTGATTCTGGCTGGTGCGGCAAAACAGTATCTCTTCATCTTCTGCAGCAGAGTAGGCAGGATTTAGCTGATGTGCCATGTCCCTGAAAGAGAACACAAACAGGATATCAGCAAACTATGTCAGCAAAATATGGCACACATACTATACATGATACTCAACTGTAGTGATATACTACTACTCCCATATGTAGCACGTGTGTGTCTCTTGGTGGATACACATGTACATGGCCAGATATCAGTGCTCAGCAGACACCTGTGCAACAATACCTGCCACATTCCATACAACATAGTACCAAGCCCCATCAGTCAGCACACTGAAACAGGTCCAATGCACCACCTCACTCTGGGGGTTCATAACAAAGTACTGTATGTGGAACGTCATCCACTAGTGTGATCTGGACACAAACTAATCGGCCTGGATATACATATCCCACCACCACCACCACCAGCACAGTAGACTACTTTGAAATATATGTGAATAGACAGATTTTCACTTGTTAGGACTGAGATGGTATCCATGCAGCTCACTGGGCCAGTGGAAGCCACAACCCACAATGCTGACCCCTTTGCTAATGCTTCCCATGGACATCCCCAATAATGCATGGAACATGCACACACAATTCTAACCCAGACCCTATGCACAAAGGTTAAGCATCCTGTATGGTGGACCCCAGCCAAAGACAAATTGTATAACGATAGAAGGAGGCTACTGCAAGACAGAGCAGAATCACATAAAAGGAAGGCATCTGTGGTCAGCACTAGTAAAAAGCTAAGTTCTCTCATAACAACATCCAAGGCCAACTCTGAGAGAAAAATGGCCAAGGACACTAAAGATAACCACAAGGCCTTCTTCAGTTTTGTTAGAAACATGGACCAAAAGCCTCAGATATGCTCAGAGTTAGTGCACAACGACATAAAATTCACTGAACCCACAGATATTGGCAACATTCTGGCAGACAGGTTCAGTGCAAATATTCCCCCTCCCTCTCCCCCAAAAGAAGAAACACTTATCAAAGCTGAATGTAACCTCCCTGTCATCTCAGATGTCCAGGTGAGGGCTGCCCTCAGCAAAGCAGAACACACAGCATCAATGGTACCTGATGGTATCCCTGGATGTGTGCTACGTGAACTCCAAGAGGAGCTACAACCGCATATATAAATGATATTTAACCTTAGCCTTACTACGGGATATGTACCTGAACACTGGTGTACAGCAACAGTGGTCCCACTCCACAAAGGAGGCACCTCTACAGACCCTGGGAACTACTGCCCCATAAGCTTAACCAGCCTGGTCTGCAAAGCTATGGAAAGATTCATTATGGAACTCATATACAGTGACATTGGGGACCTACAGACACTTGATCCCACCCAGTTTGGCTTTGTGAAGGGCTGATCCTGCCTTTTGAACCTGGTTGACTTTTTCAAAACAATCACTACAGTCATTGATGAGGGCAAAGCAGTCCATACAGCCTACCTGGACTTGCCTATGGCCTTCAACACAACACCCCACTCAGGCATCATAGACAAGCTCATCAGCTTAAATGTTAATACATATGTCACATGATGGGTTGCAAACTGGTTGAACAACAGAATCCATAAAGTCAAAATTGCGGGAGCCATGTCAGACTCAAAGCCAGTCACAAGTGGTATCCCACATGACTCTGTCCTAGGACCCCTCTTGTTTGGCATTTACTTCTCAGATCTGAAAGCAAACATGGGCGGGTTGTGGATGACAAAGTTCCCAGATGACTGCAAACTAGGTGCCATAGTCAATACACCAGCTGACACACACATCCTACAGACAGGCCTCACTGAAACTGGTGCCAGAATCATGGCCTAACACTGAATAGCATGAAATGTATAGTCATCCCATTTGGGTAAAACAACGTACACACAACTTATCACATAGACATACATATAGATACAGACCAATAACACATATGGCGGGTTCACAGTATGTAGACTATTAAATTGTTACTTTACATTACCTGTGTTTGTCACAGCTGATTGCGTTACCATTTGTATAGGTTCCTACTGCTACTAGCCCAGCTTGATACTGTCACTGATGACAGCTTCAACTTAGTTTTTCTTAAGTGTAGTTTTTGTTTTTATTTTCTTTTTTTCTTTCTTTCTCTCTCTCTCTCTCTCTCTAGACGGTGCAATGAAAGATTGCATGCATGGACTGGGAGTACAAGATGCTTTTGTAGGTATCTGCATATGTCCATGTGATTCATAGGTTCATAGGTTAGTACTAGGCTAACTGCCCTTGCGAGCCATTTTAAGCTTAGCCAATTATCCATTGTGAGACTCAAACCCTGCACCTTGTGTTTGTAAGGCAAACACCTTCACCATTAGGCCATCCTCCCAACAACTCCCTGATGATGGCCTCTGCACCAGTTGTTAGCCAGAATTTGCTGATTGCATGCAGCCAGTTGTGCACTGATTGCAGTTCTCACTGTGATTTCAGGACAGTGCTATAAAAGGGTATGTGAGATAGGCATTGCCCTTTCAGATTGTAAGGGCGGGGACCATGCTGGTATGCTGTGGACACTGTTCTGTGCATGTAAAGGTTAGTATCTCTTTCATAATTCAGGCTGTGTTGTAGATTAACATTTCTCCATTCATCTCTCCTGTTTCCTCTACTAAGTGTGTATGTACACTGACACCTACAACTATATATATATATATATATATATATATATATATATATATATATATATATATATATATATATACATACATATATTTATATATATATATAATAACTGACATTATTACCTACTAGCTACCAACTAGCATGGCTGTTTCTGTTCACACACTATTATTGAAATCCACTAGATCTGACAGTAAATATACATGACATGCTTTGTGTACTACACATCCTATATTCCCTTTACATTCATTCCTACTATTACATGATATATTTATTGTAGCACAATGTTCTTGTATAACAGTCATGGCTTAGTGGTAAGTCATGCAGACTACTGTTTCCAAGGTCCTGGGTTCGGGACTGACAGTGGGATTTTATTTTGCTTTTGAACAGACTACAGGACCTGTCATTCAGAGTGACTAAGGCACTTTTAAGCAGTTGTAACCGGGTTAGCGCTGGTTTGAGCGGAGCTCCCGCATGAGCACTGGCATTCAGCTCTGCGCACACCTGCTTACAACCGCTGAAAAGTGCTTACTTGTGCGCACACCCGCGCTATTTTCTTTGAAAGAAATGAAAATGGGGTGACAGGAAAGTGGTGAAAAAGAGGTCACAAAGAGGGTAAGACAGTAGGGAAACAAGCTTGAGTTTTGCAGGAGGGATGTGGGTAAGGCCCATAGCTGCCCATTTCTTCATCAGCAACAGCTGTGCATATGTTTGTAATTTGGTGACATTTGAAACCTTCCACCCCTGAGAGAGGTGTACGGACAACAATAATATTTGTTGTACAGCCAATTGTAATTGACAGTTTCCATGTCCAGCAGACATGTGTGCGAAATGGGCAGCTATGTATAAGGCGTAATTTTTTTGTGGGTACAGAGTGCCCTTTTTTTTTTTCAGGTGAGAGTGGTATGTCAGGTAAAGGAAGTCGGTATAGCTGGGGAGGTAGGTTGGGTAGGTCAACAGACAAGATAAACAAGACGCATACAGGGGCGGTGTATGACACATGTGGGGGGGGTTACACAATTGACGGGGACGGATGTTTGGATATCCAGAGCCCATGAGCCCACAGATGGCAACAGTGGAATTAATATCTCCACCCATGGGCAGTTGCCACTGTACCTTCACTGCCCAGGACGGGGCTGTGCTGGGGGCTGTGTAGGCTGGGCAACAGGCATGCCTGTTAGTTGTGCCACCTGAGCCTCAAGCTGGCGTAGAGGCCCAAGAACAGCTTCCTGGATCTCCCTAAGCACCACAGTCCGGACGCTACGGAGGTTGAGTGGTGGTTCTCCTCTGGCCACACTTGCAGAGGGGGTCGAGCCCCATCCCCTGCAGTGCTTCCACCCGCAGTTGGCACAGGGCCACTGGAGGAGGGTCCGGACTGGGCACTACTGCCAGGTGCACTCGCCAGCTGAGGTGGGAGAGGTGGGTCCGCTGGAACCCGCCTTCCCTGTCGTCCAATGTTTTGCATTATGTCATGACAGTTTGGGTTAGTAACATACAATACCATTCGCAATTAATTGTAACAGCATGCATTAGTATTCCTATTAACCAAACACCAAGATATTTACACCATTGAACAGCGAGCATAACACATGCATGATTTGAACAGTAATACACAGTCCAACAACATGCAGGGTTGATTGATGGCAACAGGCTATCAGGTTTGGATGTATGAACAGGGCAGATGCATCAACGTACATGCAAATATGTATGACCTAACAGGACAAATGTCCAGGGGTGTTAATTGTGATTGCACATTCCAATTTCACGTGGAATGGATTATATGTGGTTATAGGGTAGGGTGAAGAAAATATAATTAACACCTTCAAATACCAATACATATGCTGTACATTTCTAATAGCTGCAGATATATACACACTACAGTTCTACCTACAGTTTCCTATGTGATAACTACTTCAAGTTGGTGATAGGAATGTTACTGCTACGTCAATATACATTTTCATTTTTATTCATACACGTTCATATCTGGCTCTGTTCAGCTACATCATCCTGCTACATTTGCTTTATATAGCTATAGACAACTGTGGATGTTTGGTATTTCAGACAATCATACTATCTGCATATTGCAGACTGAGAGCAACATATCCAGATTTTGGGATACACATTCCAGCTGCAGGAACATTTTGAACACATTTCGCAGTTTGGTTCTGCTTGTCACATTCATTTCATTCTGTACTGACTGCAGTATACTTTATTCAGGAGTTATTACTACTTTATTGGTGGATTCATAACTCTTTCTCACACTCTCACTTGTTTTATTTTTACAAATCAGGATGGTACTTACTTCTAGGCTTTATTGACATGTTTTACCTGTAGTTATTACAATCCTTTCAACAGTCTCACTTCTGTCATGTTTCAGTATTTCAACAGGGATATATTTCACACATGTGATTTGCTCATCTTCTGCAGCTGTACTTTTCAGCCTGCTGCTGGTTGTGTACTATTATATTACAGGTGGGGCATCTTTATTTCAGACTTTATTTCAGACATTTTCATTTTTCTGTTTGGATTACAGACTGCAACACACTTTTGTAATCGAACAATACTTGCAAACACTCTTACACTGTTACTTGCACATTTTATTACTTAGTGACTACACTGCACTCTTTTGCTAACTGTCATACTTTTATATTTATTTACAGTTACAGGGAGAGGATTACTGACCTGCCTGGTGGCGCAACCGCACCAGCCTATCACCATAGGCTCTGCGGTTTGCAGAACGGACACCTGCAGCTGTAACATAAATAAAGTAATATTGGAATACACATCTCCATAATATAAGCTAGGTTAATTTCTTACATACATAATTAGATGTAACTTACTCAGTAGTGGGGTGTTGGGCATTTGCCGGGCCTGCTGTATCCAAAGGTTCAGTTGGTCCTGCTTACGTCTCTTCAGGTCCGCATGGTGGTGACGGACCTGCTCACCAGTCTTTGGAACCCCTGTGGCACGGGTGAGATCATGAGCCAACCGGTCCCACGCCTCAGCCCTATATGCTCCCCACAGGACCTGGCCCTGCATGAGTTGGGCCTCATGATTGTGGACAAGGAGCCAGACCATATATCTGGACTCGTCAATGCCCCACCTCTGTGCTCTGAAGCAACTACCCTCACCTACTCCTGACATTCTGGCTGCAAGTTAGTTCTACAATCGGTTATGCTGTGTATTCCCGCCTATGGGGCTTATATATGCCGTTTTTCCCGCACTTATCTGTGATTGGCCATTTTGGAATTGTATCAGCTTCACAAAACCTGCTTTGTCATGCTCCTCTTTCTAGTCATTCCTATATATTTGCTATTACTGCATTTCTAAGTACAGCTGTCATGGCTTAGTGGTTCAGTACCTTGACTATGGTGCATGGTGTCCTGGGTTCGAACCTGGCCACTACTTTTTATATTTTATGACTGTCTAGACAGGTTAGGGGGTGTGTCTGTGTAAAGGCAGTTTTGTTACAGCTTGCTCAACGTTGCCCGTCGGTTAGCTTGTTGGTGTGGTGCGCAGCTCCGCGCAAACGGGTTACGCTGGTTTACACCTCATTTGGATGTCAGCACGCATATTACACTCAGCTCAGCTAGGGGCACACAGTTTCAGCGTGTTAAACCACGGCTCACCTATGGGCACTCATTTTGCACCTGTTGAACCACTGCTCACCTACGGGAACTCATTTTGCACCTGTTAAACCACTGCTCACCTGGCATTTGTTATTATTTTGTTATCTCACATTTCTTCAATATAAATGGCCTATTTCATTACATTTTACATAAAATATAATTTTATATGTGTACATATATGTCAGGGACTTGTTTTGTGCTTATTTCACTAAAAATAAAAATTGATGTTGTGGGGGCTCGAACGATGACTGCCTGCTCTTCAGCCAACTTCTCTACTGCCACGCTATTGCTTTTTGGCTTACTTTGCATAGTTAGTTCTTATATGCTTTTCCACTTACTGCTAACTGTGGCTAAGCTACGGGCACGCCCGCACAAATGAGCTCACTCATGGGCAAACATCTTTACAATTTAAAAAAAATATAACATGTTCATTTATATAATTTTATGCTCATAGTCTGTGGGGGCATGTGTTGTGTTGTGTTTATTCACATTTCCATGTATTCTGTCATGGGGTTTTACTTTAGGCACTTTTACTCTTTTGGGGGCATGTCTGCTTGCAGGGCTCGGCCTACGGACACGCCCCTACTGTCTTCCACGGACCGTGTAAGCCTTAGGTGTGATTCAGCATGCCCTCATGCATATGCATGACATGCTGACATCACACCGTTTAACTGCAGCCTCCATGTAAGCCTTGTAACTTTTACACGGAGGCTTCGTGAATCCTGCCCTTAGTCTTTTGTGGTTTACTCATTTCTGTTCTGTTGTATTTTGCATAGCCTTCATAGTAATTCTTAAACGAAAAAATGTTATTCTTCCAGATACACATGCATAGTAATCGGTGTCTCTTATTTTCTTACATCCATGTAGTCACTTACGTGTGTGAGTGTGTGTTTGTGTTTGTGTGTGTGTGTGTGTGTGTGTGTGTGTGTGTGTGTGTGTGTGTGTGTGTGTGTGTGTTTGTGTGTGTGTGTGTGTGTGTGTGTGTGTGTGTGTGTGTGTGTGTGTGTGTGTGTGTGTGGTATAAACATTTTCTCTATACATTGGATGTTTCACTTTTAGTGTTTAGTTTGCACATATTTTGGACCACTATACTATTGCTTTTTGTCAGAAACCCATTTTCAAAGTACAGCCATGATGATTATCCTGTGAGCAGTAGGAGGTAAGAGTTCTTTCATGCTATCCTTTATAAAGTAAATATTTTTTTCTAAGACAAGTGTAAACAGCTATTCCACATTTTGCAGTTAAGTATTTTTTTCTTATTTGTTTTTCATAAATGCTGCATAAAAAAAGACTAATTTATTCCAAGCTAGCTATTAAGTACCATTTGATTGTATAGTGTAAAAAAAGTATAGGTTGAGGATTCACTTTGCACAGTATGTGCCATCAGCATTAGTGTATACTTACCTTTTTATTTTTATTTTGACATTTGTTAAACCAGGTATGTTTGACTGAGCCTGAGCCCTTTTTCAGTGGAAGACCAAGGAGAAAAGCTGCAATCAGAATCCATTTTGATACAAAGAATAGTAGTATGTACAAAAAGCTTCTATTACAAGCAAAAATCAAATATAATTGTAAAATGTATACCCAAGTGAAAATTCTTAAAGACAATATAAAATAAATACATCTGGAGGCAGTGGGGTGAATGATATGAAAGGCAATGGTAGTTACAATAGACATATAGAAGTCTCTAGATCAAGGAGTGTAGGCATAAGCAGTTCAGAGTCAGAAACAGAGAGTACATGGGTAACTGTAGTAAAAAGTAACAGTAATGAGAGAGAGAGAGAGAGAGAGAGAGAGAGAGTTAGGCTGGGTTTTGGCAGGAGTAGATCCAAGAGTTCCGTAAAGTTTCTTGGAAGGATTTTTTTAATTCATGAGCATTGGATATAGTTCTGGTGCTCAGTGAAAGTTTGTTCAAAGCTATGGCAAATGAGTGGCTGTATAGATGTTGGCCAATTGTTCTTTTGGGTTTATAGATATCTACTAGGAATTGGTCAGAACTCTGGAGAGATCGATTAGAAGTATAGAAAGACATGAGTTAAGAAATGGCTGGGCAGGAGGTAGGTTGTTGAGGATGGAGTGAATGAGGAGCAGCTACAGTAGTAGGAGTTGGTGAGGCAATTCAATTCAGTTGAGAGATTTGATGGACAGGCAATGGTAGGAGTTATAGGGTTGGTTTGCAGCAAACCTTGCAACTTTACTGTAAGTGAATTTAAGCTTACTTTTTGGAGAGGATTGGTGGTTTGTTGATATATGAGAGCCACAAAGAAGATTAAAAGAAGGTAGCCATAGACTAGAGAAAGACTAAAGTCTTTGGTGAGGATTTTTTTTTTATTTCTATAAGCAAGCCCAGCTTTTGGTGTGTCTTTTTTATGCAATAATGGATATGTAGGTCAAATTTAAGTTGATCATCAATGACTGCACCCAGGAGCTTCATATAACTTTCAGCGTTAATGATAGCGTTGTCAAGAGATGAGATAGTAAATGCAGATTTAAGATGAGTGAGGGATTTCAGGAGGAATAAGAGAAGTTTGTATTTTGGGGGATTGAGTATGATTTGATTATCAGTTAGCCAATTTTTGACATAGTTAAAAGAGTTTTGGGTTAAAGTATGAAAGTCACAGAGATTATTAGCATTGGAGATGATGGTGGAATTATCTGCATATTGATTAAGAGAAGCTTGAGAGCAGGAGGTGTGAAGGCAGTTAGTGAATATATTAAATAGTAGTGGGCCTAGAATGGAACATTGAGGTACTCCCATCTTGATATGGTGAAAGGGTGAGAAGGAAGAGAGTCATTTGAAAAAACTGCTGTCTGTTGGTGAGGTAGCTGGAGAACCATCTAATAGTAGGATTAGAGAGACTGAGAACAGACAATTTGGCAAGGAACTTGGGGTGAAAAAGAGTGTCAAATACTTTTGAGAGGTCTAAGAAAAGACAAGAAACTAGTTTGTTATTGTCTCTGGCTTGAGAGACAGTTTGTTTGAAAGAAATTAGAGCGGACATTGTGCTATGGTTAGGACGAAAGCCATGTTGGGTGGGAATGAGGAGATCTTCTTTTAGAAGATAGTCCATGAGCTGCTTATGTATTCATTTTTCAAGTAAGTTTGAGAGGAAATACAGAATAGCTATGGGGCGGCAGTTTGAGAGTTCAGTGGCATATCCTTCTTTGTGGATTGGTATAGTATAAAACCAGATTCTGTGGGTTGCAGATTTTTTGATAGATTGATTAATTCTTTCTTACTGCACTCAACAGCCTCACCTCCATGTGAACTAAAAGAATTAAGCATAACCATGTCCCATGGCTTACTAAACATACTAAACAGATTCCCATTACCAAGGAAAAGCCTGGAATGAATGGCATAAAAATAGAATCCCACAAAATGAAATGAAATGCAAACAACTTTGTAACAGTGCCAAAAAAAACTAGTAATTTCTGACAAGAAAAATTACTTCTCCACTCAATTAGGCTGCCAAAACATCAACTCCAAAAAATTTTGGAAATCTGTTTCCTCACTCCTCAATCCTGGTATTTAGCAAAATCCCACTCCATCTCCTGAAAAAGACCTACAAGAAATTTCTTAAGCCTTTAACACTCACTTCATTGAAACCATTCACAAACTCGTCAATGATTTTTCTTCTCAAACAAACATTAACTCTAATAGTTCAGAAAGCAACACAGAACTCTCTTCATTTAAGACCAACACTCACCTCCCCCTTGTAAATGACAACACAAACTATAGTCTACTCTTACCATTTGCAATACAATCTGTCCTCACCTCTCTAGTGCATAAACTGCTAACTAAACTAAAACAGTGTTCCCTCTCTGTAGCTAGACTTCCAGCAGAATACCTAAAACTCGCAGCAGATGCTATTACATACCCTGTCAACATTCTCATCAATAGTTCTATCACTGAATCTTGTATCCCTCAACTCTGGAAAAAAACTCCATTACAACACCTCTACACAAAGGTGGCAACACTAATGATTTCTCTAATTATCGGCCCATCTCAATACTTTCTCGTTTATTTAAAATCCTAGAGACGTGTATTCATACTCAGCTGTCAAAGTATCTCTCAATAATAACCTACTTGCCCCCCACTCAACATGGCTTTTTCCCATCCACAGCACAACTACAGCCCTATTGTCTTTCACCAATACTGCTAACAAAGTCTTAGAAACTGGTCTTCTAACTGCAGCTATTTTACTAGACCTATCCAAGACTTTTGATATGGTATCACACTCTAAGCTACTATTACAACTCAAATCCCTAAACTGCTCTCCTATCACACTAGCTTGGTTTCCAACTACCTTTCTGGCAGGAAACAGTCTGTCAAATGGCAAACCAAGCAATCTGATTATCTCATAACCAAAACTGGAGTTCCCCAAGGGTCCATTCTTGGCCCACTACTATTTAACATATTCATCAATAACCTACATAAAGCATCCCGTCATAATGCTCTCATTCAGTACGCAGACGATTCAATAATAATCACCTCTGCCAACAACCTTTTAGATCTCCAACTTCTAACACAAACAGCCTTTACTTTTATTGAATCTTGGCTAAATGATGCTCAACTTCTACTCAATCCAAAAAAATCCAAACTCTTAATATTCTCTTCAAAACCTCTAACTCAAGACTTTAAGATTTTCTCACACAACAATACTGAAACTGAGCTTGTAAAATCATCGAACTTCTAGGTATCACAATTGATGACAGACTCTCCTCTGAAAATCATATTCACACTGTAATCAAGAAGAAGCATTTTAAACTTGGTAAGTTGTATAGGCACAGACTTTTTATTGATAAGCCCACCAAGATAAAATTGGATTACAGTCTACTCCTCCCTAGTCTCCTTTATGGTAGCCCCATTTTGACTAACCTACAATCATCTCTCAAGAACAAATTAAAGTCCTGCTACTACAAAATAGTGAAATTTGCTACCAATATGCCAATCCAAGCACACCACTGCCAAGCCTTAAAATGTTTAAACTGGCTTGAATTCTACCACTATCTACAATATTCCCAACTATCATTCACCCACAAATTACTGAATAACCGTAATTATTGCCCCTCTCTTCAGACCTTGTTGCAAACATACACCCCAACACATCTCAAGTCTTCAACTAAACAATTCCTAAGCATATCAAAACCCAATAAACATGCAGGACAAAGCCTTTATTCCTTTGCCATTGCCAAACTTTGGAATGCTCTACCCACTCCTATTACTCAAACAGACACCCTCAAAGCTTTCAAAAGTGCACTAAAGTCCCATTACCTTGATAATTTTATGTGCTTCTGCAACAACTGGCCTAAACCACCATGACTATATTACTTTCACTAGAAACAAACTAACCTACTATTTCCTTAGCTTTTCACCCCCCCACAATTTTTCCTATTTCATTTCTTAGATCCTGTCATACTCCATTATAAGCTACTTGGACTAATTCAGCAGATTTATACAATAACCCTATTCTTATGATTGTCCAACTGTTTGACAATATATATATTTATATATATATATATATATATATATATATATATATATATATATATATATATATATATATATATATATATATATATATATATATATATATATATGTATATATATATATATATGTATATATATATTCTGTATATACCTTCTGTAATTGATGTTGATTCTGTATAGTTAATGATAAAATGTCTTACTAATGTTTGTAACTGCTTGCAACTTATGTGATTTTCTGTATTGTTTTCATTGTAAGTATGCTTCAGCTTCTTTTTAAATACTGTATACACTTCCTGCCACAATGCTGTGACCATTTATTTGTAACTGTATTCAGAGCCTTTCTCCCCGGGCCTTCACAGAAAATGGATCACTGTTCCAGTAGACTTTCCCGGTCACCAAATGTCAATAAATAAATAAATAAATAAAATTAGGATGGCAAGAGGGTAGGTTAAGCTAACAGCAATCTTATGGAAGAGGGGTGGAAGATTATCTGCTGAGTGAGAGCATCACTTTAGTTTTCTAAGCAGAGATTTTAAGTAGGCACTGGGAACAGGTTTGAGTGAGAAGGTGATTTTTCTGGCCAGAGGGAAGGGGAGATTAGAGAGTTTGCAGGTGTGACTATTCTGGGTTAGTTTACTGATAGAGTCTATGAAGAAGGAGTTTAGAAAAGAGGCAGTTTCAAGAGGAGAGATGTTAGGACGGGGGTTAGGTATAAAAGGGTTACCAGTCTGAAAGATCTTATTGATAGTGTTCTAAAATGTTTTAGGATTGCTGTGGTGGCTTGTCTGAGGCTTTAGGTATTCATTTTTCTTATCATTACTGACATGTTTTTTATTGAGGTTTTTGAGTTCTTTGTAGGTTTGGTGATGGATAGGAGATTTAGTTTTTAACCAGTTTTTCCAGCCATTGTCTCTCTTGAGCATTAGCTGACAAGTGGATTGAGGCAGCCATGGTGCAAAAAGAGATTTTACTCTGATTTTCCTAAGGAGAACATAGACGTTGAGATATCTAGAAAAATGTGGTTAAATTTGTGTAGGGCATCATCTAGGGGTAAGTATAAGAGGAAGGACCAGTTTATGTCTGCCATAAAAAATGTAATATTCTGCAGAGCTGCATGTATACATAGAAGCAGACCACTGGTTTCAAGCATGCATCTGTAAGAAAAGTCACTCCCTGGGATTCAATAAACTGAAATCTCCATGCAGGAACAGTGTAGCCATTCCTGCATGGAATATAGCCACTGAGTGATCCAGTAAACTACTGTTCTGATGTGCACGAGCCAGCCTATACTATTCCTGCATGACACCACTGCATAATGCTAATTACCTCATTTGTTGGTGAAAACCATGCAAATGAGGTGAATTAGCGATTCATCAAGCAGGAAGGCATCCATGCAAGAATAGTGTCAGTTGCAGAAATGTATTCAGCTACTGGCCGAATACATGTCTGCAAAAATTAAAACATAGGCATGACAGCTCAATTAAAACCATGTATTATAATCTTTAGGCATGTCAATGGCCAAATATATGGCCACTGGCATGGAAAAGTGTTTCATTTTTCTAAAAATAAAAGTTTTTTTTTGGCCAATCTCAGCAGTGTAAGCATAGGGCAGCGGCGCGCAAATGGGATCGTGCCGGAAAAAAAAAATATGAAAATGCAAATTTAAGGGAAATCTACATTTTGCTATTATAGTCTATGGCATGCAGAATCAACAATACCAGGGAACAGTGGTTGTCAAGGGGAAAGGCTCTGGTGTAGTGCAGTAACTTGGGACTAAGGCAGTGAGGTATGCAAATGAGGGGAAATTTATTGATTCAAAAAAATATTCTAAGTGCCAAACTGCACCTAACCATGTAGGTGTTATAACACAATTGTGTAAGCAGGAGGAGGAGCACACATGAAAAGGGGGTGTGTCATGCTTGGTTTAAGCACATTGGAGCACCATGGGCCCCAGATAAGCTTAGCTAAGCACAGCTACACTAGGGGGTGTGTCTGAGGCTGTATTGACTTATTCCATGAAATGAAGAGCTTGTTCGTGTCCAGGGAGGACCATTTCGCAGTGTTTACATTAGCTAAATGGGTTTGCGCAGCACATACTGCGTCTAAAACAAAAAAAAAAAACAAAAAAAAAAAACAACCCCTCCCCCCGAAGACAATAGGACTGTTTACATTTGGGCACCGGGTTTGTGCGGCACACCTCTGGGCTTAAAATGGGAGGAAATGGGAATGGAAAAAAGGTAGAAACAAGGGTAATAGTAAAATAAAAGCAATCAAGTACAAATTACATAGCTAGCAGATGGAATGCATTATAGTCAGACAATCATACAGGCAGCATCTGCAGCACAACAGTATAAAATATGGAAACACCTTACAGTCTGTTTTTTCCCACAAACTCTGCACCATTGGTGTACACACGCGGGGGAATTTTAACCGGAAAAATGTTAGGGGCTGCCATTGCTTTGATTCATCAGTATGTGCTAGAGGCTGAGAGCGGAGAGGAGGATAATGCTGACAACCGCCACAGACTGGGGAGGAGGAGAAAAGTTTTCAGACCCAGGGTAACTTACCAGGGTCTACATGATCTGAAAATAGAAAAACACTACAGGGTGGACAGAGACATACTGCAGCAAATAATCAAGCTGTGCCGGCCTCAACTCAGACCTAGAGCTAACAGAAGGGAACCCATCCTAGTGGATACAAAGGTATGTGTAGCCTTAAGAATACTAGCTACAGGTACTTTCCAAAGACCTACTGGGGACATCATGGGGGTCTCACAGGCAAATGCATCCAGGGTACACCACCAGTTCCTGGATGCCATGCTACCACATGCTGGTGATCACATTTACTTCCCCAAAACCCATGAGGAGAGGACCAGCAATATGCATCTCTTCCATTGTGTAGCAAAATACCCTGAGGTACTGAGTGTAATAGACTGCAGGCACATCCACATCCACATCAAAGTACCACCAGGTGAACAGGGTAGGGTCTACATAAACTGCAAGGGCTTCCCCTCCATCAACTGCCAGGTCATGTGCAATGCCCAAGAATATTATCATGAATATGTGTGCTGGCAGCCCTGGAAGCTATCACGACTCTCACATCTGGCATTCATCACAGCTGTACCAGGCATTTGCCAGTGGGGGTATCCCATATGGTCATCTGGTGGGGGATGCTGGCTATGCACTGAAGCCGTGGATGATGACACCCATCAGAAATGCACACACACCCACACAACAATGCCATAGTGAGGCACAGACACAAACCAGGATCATTATAGAGCATGTGTTTGGGATGCTCAAGTCATGGTTCTGCTGCCTTGACATATCTGGTGGTGCCATGCAGTAGTCTCCAGGCACATGTGCACACATGTTCATAGTAGGTGTCATGCTACACAATATGATTCTGCAGAAACAGCTGCAGCAGGAAAAGCATGGGGCAGGGCCACACAACCCACCACCATTGCCCAGGTTCCCACAGGCACAGAGGGACTCAGAGGAGAATGCCCCTGAGCCTGCTCCTGTAGGCAGATGAAGGCATGCCCAGTATGCTCAGGCCTTAGCAAAGCACACATACTGACACTGTAGGGACCCCAGGCACTGACACCTTTCTCTCACTCGCACAAACAGTAAAATGGATGACACACACATCACATTACCTGTAGCTTAGCATGTATAGGCAGTGTACTGTGTGCATCCAACATAGGCAGCTTTCAAGCACTATCCTCACAACTGCTGTAGACACAAGGTAATTCAGTCTTCTTAACAAATGAATGGAACAGTATGTTTTGGTAGCATATCTATAGTCATGCTGCATGCATATAAGGGAATGGGGGTGGCCTACTGGGATAGCAGCAGACAACTGACAGCTACGTGGGACACCAGGAAATGTCTGTGCAATACTGGCCTCCCCACACTATGCAGTAGTACCCAGGGTGACAAATCCCACTGCAGTATGTGTGTGTGGGGTCATCTAACTGGGGATCATAGGTCATAGGCATGGATGTCAGTGTGCGGGTCCCATACCCACCCCTCAGACCCACACAGCAAGTCAGCTGTAGAAAACCAGAGAGAAATGTCTGGCAAAGGCCCATAAATGACAGCAATGTTGAATTACGCCCTACAGACCCACACAGTGATAGCACAGCAGGTCTCGCAGTTGCAGTAAGGCTAGGAAGGGTAAGAAGTCTGAAACTCAAATGTATGCCAGTACAATCTGACTTGTGGTCTTTACTAATATGCCTCTTGTTCCCAAGACAGGGCAAAATAGAATGGTAAATGGAACCAAAATGTAAAGAAAATATCAGCACAATCTGTGCAAATGTGTACAGTTGACGGGTGTCCCCCCCCATACCCCCAGAAATGCAGTAACATGTATGTTTCCAGGGAAATAGCAGCATAGCACACAGTGGCAGGCCTATCCCAATGCACATGAAAACATGTTGTATGTCCACAATATGCAGGGGTCAATGAGCTATGTGCATGTGTGGTTAATATTGTCAGAATCTGGCCAGCACATTCTTCTGGCTGTTGTCTTGTAGTGACCTAGGTACAGTGCTGTCTTTCACAGGGCCATGTGCAGATAACTGCAGTGCCAACTATTATGCATGTCAGTGATACCTACTGCTTTGCCACTGACATACCTGGAAGTCACAGTGCTATGTGGAATATACTACACGTATAATGAACTGCTTGAAGGCTGTGTAGCCAAGGCGCTAAGGCTTTTGTGACTATAGTGATTTTTGGTACTGTTGCCAGTGAGTATTTTCAATAACTATTTTTTATATATTTGCTTTTACATATAATGGACAGTAGAATGCACTCTGTACCCACACCCATAACTCCCAAGCTCTGCCAGAAAGACGTCTGGACAAGGGCAAAA
>NC_056728.1:1954172334-1954187334 GCF_019279795.1 Protopterus annectens
AATCATATCATGTGTGGGTTATACCATTTTGAGTTGTGTACCACCCTGTACACTTTCCATCACCCTACTTTTCAAGGACTGTTGATGTAATTCACCTTAGAAGTACCTTGGGACAAGGTGAAATCATATAAGCTCTGTGGTGCATCTGATAACTGCGTAACACTATAGTAGAAATAACTAGATAGGTATGGGGTTATAATCTCAGTACTGACAACTGTGTGTGTGTTTGGGTGAGAATCATCTCCTGTGTGTGTTACACCATTTTGATGTGTGTACCATCCATGCCTATTTACCATCTTCTGATGACATTACTTTATATAGTGTGCTAATGGCATCTGCCTCACATTTAGCATGTTAAACCATTGTACAGGCCATACCAGTCATCTCTACAAATGTCTATGTAATAGCCAGATGTTTGCAACTTATATGTGGTCTGTGTCCACAACCTATATGTGGTTTCTGTCCCCTAACAATGAACATGTATGCAATATTGTTGCCAAATAGGTCACAGTTAGTGTAGTGACACACTTGCCAGCATCAGACATCATACCTGACTGAAACATCATGCTGATACAATGTCTGTTACCCAATCACTTTTCCAGGCTTGTAGGAGCAATAGTTGCTATTTCTGATGGGTTATCTCACCATCCATGAAGGCATTCACAACATTACGTGTTGTAGGAGGTAATGGGTTATGTCCCATGAATATATTCTATGTGGGGCATTTCATGTGTATGTAACACTATAGTACATTAAAGTGGATGTATAGGTTTACAAATCTGTCTATTGACAACTGTGGTTGTCTTACTGTATGCACATCCCATGTGTCAGTCTTTACTGTGTGTATGCAAAGGATATATCATTTTGTCTCCCTGTTCCACCCTGTGAACTCAGGAATACATATAATAAACCTGTCATACACAGTACCATGCATGCCCTCACCAACTGCATCAGGGTTGAGTGTATGGGAAAGAAATGGTAGGGTCAACAGGTGCTGACAGGTGAATCTGTTGCAGTCAATCTAATGGTTAAGCTTGTGAGGGACCTCCTGACAGTACTCTAGTAACCTGTTCTGTATGTATGTGCCTGTGGTACTACACAATACTGAGGTGACATGTCTGAAGGCTACCTGTCTGTGACAAGAGGTATGTATTCAAAGTCACACTGTCTGACAACAGTATCCCTCACACACTGCTGAATGTATACACAGCCTGCAGACACACAGACACCTGGAACACAAGCAGGATACAGCATGTCAGACTACATTCAGTCAGTGGTACTAACAGCAATAATGCATCATGGCTAATAAGGTACATACACCTTTATGTTTACCCATAACAAATGCAAGCAGACACCACCTTACACAGCATTACAGAGCTACACTGTACTATATTCATGCTGTGGATCACACCCATATTAGCATGTCCCTTCATCGATGGTATGGATGACAGGGATGTGGCATTGGTATCATCATATGCACAGGGTGTGGTGTGGGTTTGCCAGATGCCTCAGCTTGGCCATACAGTTGACATCATATGTGCATGTTTGGAGGAGTATCCTATAGAAGGGCTGTGCAGAGGTGCTGTGTTTCTGGATGTGACCTGCCTGTGATAGAGATGTGTGTGTGTGTGTGTGTGTGTGTGTGTGTGTGTGTGTGTGTGTGTGTGTGTGTGTGTGTGTGTGTGTGTGTGTGTGTGCATACAGTAATGCCATGTGGCTGCCCTAGACAGGGGTATGTTGGACAGCTGTGGACCGTACATGGCAGGCTGTCCAGTTCACCATCTCCAGCCACAGGCATGGGAACTGGTCCTGCCAGGATTCTCACTGGCACCACCAGGCCCAAGGCTAGATGCAGTACTGTTTCCTGATGGTGACTGCTGTTGCTGGATCTATGTCCCTGATGGGACCATCCAAGACCAAGTGCCCATGGGCTACTCCATTGTGATGTGGACAGCAACCTCCCTTTGGTAGTGCTGGTGTCACTGCCACTACAGGAGTGTGAAGGTGCACGGCCCCATAGACTCTCAGCTGATGTTGGTGCTGACCTACATCTATGTGTCCAATGCCCATCTCCCACCACACCCTCTAGCAAAGACATGCCACAGTAGAGGATTGCCAAGGTCTCACCCCACCGTTTATTCATGACCTCAGTATTTTGGTGTGTGTCCTCAACAAGGTCATGTATGTTGCCATGTAAATTAGGAAGAGTTGCATCCAACACCCTGAATATTTGTCTGGTGTTGCATTCACTATGTGCCTGTGCATCCAAGACAGTCTGAAACATGTGTCTCGTGACACCTGCTGTGGCACTTGTGACAGCTGCTTGATAAGCAGCAGTCCTCCTGTGAGCACCCCTGTTCATCCACTGTGTGGGACCTCTCCTGCACTCTGGCTATGGCCAGTGTCTATACTCACACCTGCCATAGTCACCGCTCTAGCCTGTTCCATGCCAGCACCTGACAACAGTTCATCATCTGTGGCTGCTGGGGATGGATCATGTGTGGGCATTGTGACTTTGTGTGGAGACATTGTGGATGACTGTGGGATGACAACTGATGGCACAAATTCAGCCCCTGACAACCCCACCTGTGTCTGACTATGACCATCATCATTGTCAGAGTCTGCAGAGACACTAACATCAGATTCTGACTGGGAGGGACCATGACCACCATGTCCACCTATGGGGGAAGACAACATATGTAAATTAATACTTGCACTATAATGTCTGCTGCTACACACACACACACACACACACACACACATACAGGTGAGGTGGCAGGCATTACACAGACCTCACAATAGCCAACTGGTGGCATTCACAACACAGTCAGACCACTACATACACACCTGGACAGGCCCTCAACATCATGCAGGGCAGCCCTTTCCACTTAATGTTACTACTTATATATACCTCTGTGATACATGAGTAGTATTAGTAAGTGATGGGCCTTCAAGTAGCACACACTGCACCCATGTACACATAACTGCTGTTCACCTGTATAGCACAGTGGCAACTCCCACAGAACATACCTCTCAACTGTGCAGAGTGTCGTTAAATGTCTACATGTGTGGCACATATTTCGTGGGTGTTTGTCATAAATCCTGTGTTTGTTTGACACATTACTGGGATGACCTGAGGACTGGTGTCACTAATTAATGACATATTTTGAGTTTCAGACTTCAAAACCTGCAGTATATGTATCCTCCAACAGAACGGGTTACACTAACAACCTTCTAAGCCTACAGTGGATATTATAAGTGTAGACACCCCTGTGAATATGCTAGGTTTGTCTGATATATAACATGAGACCACAGAAATCATGTGATAACATTTCCCATCTTTAATGTGACCTATAACCTGTACAATCCAATTGAAGACAAATACATTGATTAGGGGTAACATGTAGAAGTTGAAATACGTACATAGGCTGGTTGCATAACTGTGCATACCCTAAATACTTTGCTAAAAGACCTTTTGATTTAATTGGGAAGGTGTATATCAGCATGGCACATCACGACTTAGCAATATTTGTACACTCTACCTTGCAGAAGCCCTCCAAATCTGTCAGACTGTGAAGGCATCTCTTCTGCACAGCCCTCTTCAGGACACCCCACAGATTGTCTATTGGATGTAGGTGTGAAATGTGGCTGGGCCATTCCAAATCATTGATTGTCTTCTGATGAAGATATTCTTTTTTGAATTTTGATGTATGGTTTGGGTCATTGGCATGTGGAAAGGTGTAATTCCTCCCCATCCACAACTTTCTAACAGACATATGAAGATTTTGGGCCAAAAAGGACTGGTATTTGGAACTGTTCCTAATTCCCTCCACCTTGGCTAAAGGTCCACTTTCAGCTTATAAACAGCAACCCCAAATCAGGACACTGCCAGTACCATGCTTCACCATGGGGATGGTGTTCTTTTGGTGATGCACAGTGTTGTTATTGTGCCAAACAAACCTTTTGGTATTGTGGCCAAAACATGCAACCTTGGTCTCATTACACCATAACACATTTCCCCACATGCTTTTGGAAGATCTGATGTATTTTTCTTGAGAAATTTGCCAGACCTGGATGTTGTTCTGTGTGAGGAAAGGCTTCCATCATCCAACCCTACCCCATAGGCCAGACATGTGGAGAATACAGGAGATTGTTTGTCAAATGTAGTACAAACCAGTACTTGCCAGAGATTCCTGCAACTCCTGTAATGTTGCTGTAGGTCTCCTGGCAGCCTCACTGACCAGTTTGGGTCTTGTCTTTTCCACACATTTGGAGGGATGTCCAGTTCTTTTCAATGTCACTGTTGCCCCATATTTTCACCACCATTTGATGATGACTGTCTTCACTGTATTCCATGGTATATGCAATGCTGTGGAAATGTGTGTGTACCCTTCTCTGGGCTGATACCTTTCACAAATGAGATCCCTTTGTTGCTTCATAAGCTGTATGCGAACTATGGCTGTTGCTGTAGCAGGCAACTTAGTAAATGTTTAGATAATCCTGGTAGGACAGCTGACCGTTATTTGCTGTTAATCAAAGAGTTTCTGTAATTGATGGCTGGTGTGTACACAAGAAGATATAACACTGTAATTATATTGAAAGATGCTTTAACACAGTAATAGCTTCAGCCTGTGCACATGTATGCATCTAGCTTTTTGTACGTTTTATATGTGTCATAATTGTTCCCCTAACAGATTTGTTTGTTTTATAATTGAATTGTACAGGTCATAGATCACATGAAAGATTGGAAGTGTTTGGAAATGTTTTATTGTGTCTCATTTTTGTATATGACAAATACACCATTTATATGCACAGTATAACACTAATTTATAAAATATGTCCCTAATTATGGGCCTTTGTCCTCCCATATTGTAAGTCTTTGTCCATTTTTCTTGCAATGACAGGTTGTGAGGTATGCTACAAATATGTGACATCTCCTGCAAATAGGCCCCTGTGATGACCACTGTGATGCAATGCTATTAACCCCACCACATCCAGACCAGAGGTACCTATGTAGTTGTGGGGGAGAGGTATTGTCAGCAGACTCACATTTGCCATTGGTACAAGATGAATGCTACTTTTCTGCACATGTACAGTACAAGCTCTGATAGTGCACAATTTGCTGTCCTTCACCAAAGATGTGCACTTGTGTGCATTGCTAAACCCCACCCACATATGCAGTTTGAACTGACATATGCATCTAGATACTCAGTAGAAGACAGTATGACTGCTTCATGATTAAATTGATGTGCACTGTGGAATTACCTGGATGCTCTTCCCCTGTTGCCTGGGTGTCACCCACCTCCATGACTCTTGTGTTTCTTGTGTTGGCTGTTGTGTGGGGGCTACCCCAAGGTTGGCAAGGAGCTCATCTGTTGCCGTAAGTGGGACCTGTGTAGCTAGACTCCCACCTACAGAAGTACGGTCCCTGGCCACAGCAGCATCACTTTGCTGGGCACAACGTATCAGGTCAGTTGCCCAATGCCTGACCTGATCGTATGTGCGGCCATTGTGGCTCAAGGTGTTCACTCTATGGAGAAGGTCCTCCAATAGGGCAGTCCACTCCTGCAGATTTTGTCGGCTACAGTCGAAAATCACCCCATGGTGCTGGATTATGGCATCTGTGATGGTTGCATTTTCATCTGCAGTATATGCTGGCTGCTGCTACATGCCACCTGGAAGACATAAACAGGAGAAACACATCACAGGACCTCAGACATTACCCAAATTTATTTACAGAGCCAGCATATCAACATTGCCTATCATTAGCCACCACTTACGCCACATCATACCCCTGTCATCTATCAGCACAGTATGAACCTGCATTGCACATCTGGTCTTGATGCATCATGTTCCCCCAATGAAGGCTAGTCCATTGCATAAGCCACTATTCATTATTCATGTTTGTGTAGAGGATTGCCAGTGGCTGTCTTCCTTGAAGATGGGATGTCAATGGTGCTCAGGCTTTGCTTGCATGCAGTGTGCAATGGAGCTGGAACCATATGCCTGGGTTCATGTAGGATGCAGACAGGAATGTTATCAGACCCCATGGAGACTTGCTTTTGTTGACTTTGATTAGGCAGTATGCACCAGCTCCCTGATGATGAGGGGAGGGCTGTGGGTGCTGTGCATATCCACCTATACTGATGGTGAGCCAGTGGTGTGATGTTTGCCCTAAACCTGTCTGCAGCAGGTTGGCTATAGCTATGGTGTGTGTGTGTATGTGGTGAGATTGACCACCATTACAGGGTGGGTTGGATTGTTCCTCTGAGATTGCAGACATATGTGAAGACAGCCTTGTGATTGCCCTTGGTGGATGTGTCCAATTTGTACTCATAGTTAGCCTTACAGTAATCCACCTGTGTCCTTATATGCTCATTCAGACAAAGGCTGACTTACTGCCAAGTTGGTGCCTGCTCCTACTTTGCTCCTACTTTGTCCTGTACAATGAATATCGTGACCAATTATGTGGTTTGTGTATTGCTTCTGTCCAGCAAAAGAGATTACTCTACCTTGGTGGAGTGAGGTTTTACAAGTAAGGTATTGCTGAGTCTATACAGCTATGTAGGTGGTCATATTGTTGTTTGTAGTAAGCATGGACACAAGGTCATGACACAGTTGGACACCTCTCCAATTTCCACCTGATAATCATGCTTATTTTAGTACCCATGTCTGTGTCAGGGCAATGCAACAACCAGTAGCTGTAGAACTCTAACTCTGTTGAATGCACAGAAACTAACATGGACAGCTTATTTACTTGATATTTTGCATCCCATGTCTGTTGTTATGAGTCAGTCAGGTACACCTACTCATACATGCATGTGCACATGTAATGCCTGATATACATTTCTGTTCTGTGTCAGTATGGCACACTATATTTACACTCTTGCTGCTCAGTCATTCCTCTCAACCTGTTAGAGGAGGACATCTGTAGGATGCCACACAAACATGGGGGGCAATGGGCCAAAATTGGTGGCACTTTCTTAATATTGCTGTAACACACAAGTCATTTGTCAGCACAGTACCTTTGCATTCACAGACATACCCTGGAGGATGTCCAACACTCATATGGCAAGAAGAGAGGAGATAGGCTAGGAGTGTGGTAACGAGGGTAGGGACTTTTAATGTTGGCAGTATGACTGGTATGGGGACAGAGCTAGCTGATATGATGGACAGAAGGAAGGTTGGTATATTGTTTGTGCATGAGACCAGATGGGAGGGGAGTAAATCTAGTTGTATTGGAGGTGGGTCCAAATTTTTCTATTATTGTGTGGATGGGAGGAAAAATTGTGTAGGGGTTATCCTGAAGGGACAGTAGGCCAAGAGTGTTTTTGAAGGTGGAAAGAGTGTCAGATAGAATGATGTTTATGAAGCTGGAAATTGATGGTGTAATGATGAATGTTGTTAGTGCATATGCTCCGCAAGGTATGTGCGTGATGGATGATAAAGAAAAATTTTGGAGTAAGTTGGATGAAGTGGTGATGACTGTAACAAAGGGTAAGAGAGTGGTGATTGGAGCTGGTTTCAATGGACATGTTGGTGAGGGGAACAGAGGAAGTGATGGGTAGGTATGGTGCTATGCAAATGAATGCAGAATGTGAGATGGTAGTGGATTTTGCAAAAAGGATGGACATGGCTGTGGTGAATACATATTTTAACAAGACAGAGGAGCATAGGGTGACATACAAGAGTGAAGGACGATGCACACAAGTGGATTATATCCTATGCAGGAGGGCCAGTTTGAAGGAGATTGGAGAATGTAAAGTGGTGACAGGGGAAACTGTAGTTAGGCAGCATAGAGTGTTGGTCTGTGGGATGACATTGGTGATCAAGAAGAGGAGGAGGAGTGTGATGTTGAGTTCAGGGAAGAGTTAAGACAGGCACTGGGTGGCAGTGAAGAGTTACCAGATATCTGGGTAACTACAGCAGAGTTAGTAAGGGAGACTGCTAGAAAGGTACTTAGTGTGACATCTGGACAGATGAAGGGGGACAAGGAGACGTGGTGATGGAATGAGGAAGTGCAGGAGAGTATACAGAGAAAGAGGGTGGTGAAGAAGTGGAATTGTCAGAGAGATGAAGAAAGTAGACAGAGTATAAGGTGATGAGGTGCATGGAAAAGAGAGAGGTGGCAAAGGCTAAGGATGAGGCATATGAAGAGTTGTATGAAAGGCTGGACATTAAGGATGGAGAAAAGGACCTGTACTAATTGGCTAGACAGAAGGACCAAGCAAGGAAAGATGTGCAGCAGATAAGGGTGATAAAGTATAATGAGGGAAACATACTCACAAGTTAGGAGAGTGTGTTGAGCAGATGGAAAGAGTGCTTTGAGGGGCTGATGAATGAAGAGAATGAGAGAGAGAGAGAGAGAGAGAGACAGAAGGTTGGATGATGTGGGTATGGTGAATCAGGAAGTGCAACATATTAGCAAGGAGGAAATAAGGATAGCTATGACAAGGATAAAGAATGGAAAGGCTGTTGGTCCAGATGACATACCTGTGGAAGCATGGATGTGTTTAAGAAAAATAGCAGTGGAATTTTTAACCAAATTGTTTACTGAAATCTTGGAAAGTGAGAGGATGCATGAGGAGTGGAGAAAAAAAGTGTCTGGGTACCGATTATAAGAATAAGGGTGATGTGCAGAGCTGTAGTAACTACAAAGGTATAACATTGATCAGTCACAGCATAAAGTTATGGGAAAGAGTAGTGAAAGCTAGGTTAAGAAGGGAGGTGTTAATTAGTGATCAGCAGTATAGTTTCATGCCAGGAAAGAGCACTACAGATGCAATCTTTGCTCTGAGAGTGCTGATGGAGAAGTACAGAGAAGGTCAAAAGGAGTTGCATTATGTCTTTGTGGACTTAGAGAAAGCATATGGCAGGGTGCCTAGAGAGGAGTTGTGGTACTGTATGAGGAAGTCAGGAATGTCAGAGAAATATGTAAGAGTGGTGCAGGATATGTACAAGGGTAGTATGACAGCAGTGAGTTCTGCGGTGGGAGTGATGGATGCATTTAAGGTGGAGATGGGATAGCATCAGGGATCAGCTCTGAGCCCTTTCTTATTTGCAGTGGTGATGGACAGGTTGACAGCCGAGATCAGACAGGAGTCCCCGTTGACTATGATGTTTGCAGATGACATTGTGATCTGTAGTGAGAGTAGGGAACAGGTTGAGGAGACCCTGGAAAGGTGGAGATATGTTCTAGAGAGGAGAGGAATGAAGGTCAGTAGAACTAAGACAGAATATATGTGTGTGAATGGGAGGGAGGATAGAGGAATGTTGAGGATGCATGGAGTTTGCAAAGGTGGATGAGTTTAAATACTTGGGCTCACCAGTTCAGAGTAATGACAAGTGTAGGGGAGAGGTGAATAAGGGACTACAGACAGGATGTATAGAATGGAGAAGAGTGTCAGGAGTGATTTGTGACAGATAAGTATAATTAAGAGTGATGGGGAAGGTCTTCGAGAGGGTGGTGTGACCAGCTATGTCATATGGGTTAGAAACAGTGGCACTGACAAAAAGGTAGGAGTCAGAGCTGGACATGGCAGAATTAAAGATGTTAAGATTTGCACTGGGTGTGACAAGGGTGGACAGGATTAGGAATATGTATATTAGAGGGTCAGCCTGGGTTGGACGGTTTGAAGACAAAGCCAGAGAGGTGAGACTATGTTGGTTTGGACATGTGCTGAGGAGGGATGCTGAGGATATTGGGAAAAGGATGGTAAGGATGAAGCTGCCAGGTAAGAGGAAAAGAAAGGCCTAAGGCAAAGTTTCTGGATGTGGTGAGAAAGGACATGCAGGTGGTTAGTGTGACAGAGCAAGATGGAGAGGACAGGAAGAAATGGAAACAGCTGGTCCACTGTGGTGAACCCTAACGAGAACAGCCAAAAGAAAAAGATGGAAATGTAATGTCAGTCTTCACATATTTGCCAATGATTTGCCAGACATAACACAACTCTATGAGTAAATGACTACAAATATAAGACACACATATGGTCAGTGTGCATAACACTGGACAGTTGAATTGTATGAACTCAGTATATCACATGCAGTTCAACACACATGTCTATGTTTACTATGCAAATACCCTGTATAGGTCTCTCACATTTCTGAGACAAACTTGTATATCATAGTTGTATTCACAATTAACATATGGATATCTACAACATCCAAGTAGCTGGCCTACCAGTGTTGCAGTCAGCATTGTTCAATACACACTCCAGTAGTAGTCATATGTGAGTCATCCTTTCCTGGGGTGATTCAGGGGCCTGAGCTGTGATCTATGTCACTGCAGACAGACCCAGATGCTATGACCATAGTTTTTGATCAGCAATATATCAGTACAGCAAGTCTTTTTGATACATATTTGTTGAACTTCCTATTTCCCATTATTACATACCCCATACTGCATTGCATCACATGCTTACTTGTTTGACATACCTTTTTTTTCCAAGTATAGTTGGTTTGATTCCAGTTTCTGTTTGTTGTTTGTTTGTTTGTTTGTCTGGCTATCTGTCTGTCTGTCTTTCTCTCTCTCTCTCCAAGATGTAGGGTATAAATCTGTTTTTCATAGGAAGCACCTTGCCTTTTGTAGGTAATGCTGATGAGCAGCTGATGGCCTGTGCACCAGTTGGTGTCCTCCACTTGCTAATTGCATGCAGAACGGCTGTGTTGTTATTCCTATAGCCAATGGTATGGCAACACACTCCTATAAATGAGTACTTCATGTGGGCGTTGCCTCTTTTCCTTGCCTGTGAGGAGGACTTCATGGAGGTGTGTGAACAGCAACATCACAGAGAGTAGTTGGAAATACATCTTACAACAAAAACTGTGGAGACAGCCCAACAAAATGGGGGAGAATGTTCCAAACATAGGGACAGAATGTAAGTATTGCTGTTATACAGTTGGATTAATGCTATTTTAACAGGGTTTGTATGGACATGGATTTGCTGTATGATTTTAAGTCTGATAGTGTTATGTGGTTGACATAACTCTCAACTGTAAGGCTATCTGCAGAATGGCCAGAGTTTAGACTCTTATGCTTGGTGTGTTCTCCAGACATGTTTTGTCTTTGTAAAATCAGTAGCATACTCTGGGGATTACAGTCAATAAATGGCAACATCCATTTGTATTTTTGACATCATATCCCTCAGAAAAGATATGTTACAACAAACCCTGTTACAGCAGCAACTTACTCTGTTTATAATAGCAGTATTTCAAATATGCCCCTGTTTTTGGGCCTCTGTCCCCCAAGTATGTCAGGCTTTGTCCAGATATCATGCAGTAAGAGTTTGATAGGTATGGCATATCATTATTTAGTGCCTTCATTCCTGATATCATCCCAGTGATGTATCAGAATGCCAAACATGTTATGTGGAAGAGGCCTTATATATGAGGACAAAGCCTGGACATTCTGTGGGACTCTGTACAGTTGAGAGGTCTGTGTATTGCTGGTGATTGTTGACAGACTGTCAGGACTGTGTAGCAGTGTAGTGTGTAATTGTTATTTGGCCTGTGTAGGGAGGGGGATAGATGTAAGAGTTTTGGCTCTTTTTCTATGTGACTGTGCATGTTGCTTCAGTTTCTAGTGGTCTATCAGCTGTATATGTTTGTAGGGGCAGACTGAGACATGTTCCGTACCATGGTCACGATTCATGCTACACTGTGAGTTGGGCCAGTATACGTAGGGTTGGTGTGTGAGTTGCAAACATGATGTTTTTGTTCACACAGTCCTTATACTCTACTGTTTATTTGGCTTACTGGTCTGTCACTGTGACTGTGTTGAAATTATTTGTGGGTATGCACTTTCACACTGGTGTCTGTTTTTCAGTGCTGCTACATCCCTGCAGTGCCTGATATATTTGCAAATAAATGTGTAATTCTCCATAGTGGATTTGGATAAGTGTTGTGTTAGTCTGACTGTAGTTTGGACAGTGCTTGGTGACATGCTTAGTAGCTCAGTATGGCTTCCCTAATGTGATGTTATGTCCAGATATTTGTAGGATGTACTGTTGTCTGGCCCCCATAAGTGTTTTGTATTTCTAACACAGTGGAATGATGTGAGGATTTAAGTCAATAACAAGTGAGAAGTAATTGAGTGTTGGACTTGCACTATTTCAGTCAATAAATGTTTGAAAGGACAGGAGGGTGTTACTGAGGCAACTGTGTCAGCTTATCTACTCCAGTATTTCAGGTATATCCTTATTTTCATGACTTTCTCCCCCCATTTTGTCAGGCATGGTCCAAATTCATTGCACTAAGGGGTTCTGAGCATACCTCTCAGCTGGCCAGACTGTTTCAGAATCTCCAGGTTTATTGCTCATATTTCTGGTCTGTTCCACAGATTCATTATTTTTATTTCTCTGGTAAATCCCTGTGATAATCTGAGGATTTATGTCAGTAAATGATGACATACATTTCAATTTCAGACCTCACATCCTTCAGAACATGTATGCTGAAACAAACCCTGTTACTCTAGTAGCCTTCTACATTTCAGCTACAGCAGATGGACCAACAAAATCCACTTTTGATAAAAAATGACTTTAATATAAAACAACACTGGAAATGGAAAATAAAATGTTATTAAGCACTTTTTGTCTCATTTAGTAGTGGGACTTCTTCAGATAAGTTAAAGAATTCTAAAATAAGGCTTATGTACAAGCACTTCACATTATTAACCAATAATTGCCCCCTCACTATGTTTCAACTTAAGCATTAACCCTCTCATAGCGGACATCATGTATTTTACAGAGACCAAAATATTTTACCTTATTCATTTAAAACTTGATCTTAACTTTTACATACATATAAGTACACATGTATATACCCTGCCTTCTCACAGTTGTAATGGCACACTAAACCATGGCATTATTCACCTCAAAAGGCTTTTTAATTTTAAAATACATGAAATTGAACTAATCTCATTGAGACCTGGGATGATTGGTTAATAATGTGAAGTGCTTGTATATAAGCTTTCTTTTAGAATTGTTTAACTTATCTGAAGAACTCCCACTATTAAGTGAGATGAAAAGTGCTTAATAACATTTTATTTTCCATTTCCAGTGTTGTTTTATATTAAAGTCATTTTTTTATCAAAAGTGGATTGTGTTGTTCCATCTGCTGTGACTAATTTCTGCCTTTGTTTCTCAGTTTCTTGGTTTGTGGTGCAGGTTTGGAGTATGACTGCTGAAGGAACCAACAACACTTTTGTAAACTTTTCTGTCTGCGGAGATTGTGATAATCAAACTGCTTTCACAGCGAGTGGAGAATCTCACTGTGAGAATAGATGCAATAACTGATTTTAACTCAGAAGTTCAATGGGAAAATAATTTATACACCACCGACTATGGTAGAACTGGACAAATCAGTTCTTCCAACTCAGAATTGTCCTCTTCCACTTCCATTGACATAAATGTTATCATACATAGTGAACAGAATGGACCTGTAAGCTCACAAACCAATCCAGTGAAAAATACCAGAGTACTGGATGTAAATGGTGAACCCTCACGGCTTACTGGAGCTCCCAACATAAATGCTTTGTTACATGAACCAGTGGTGCTGCAAGCATACAAAAATTCTTCACAACATGAGCAACCGTCTGGAGGGTCTATCAGTATTGCTACTAGTTTGAAAGAACTTGACTACAAACTAGTAAAATATAAAAAGTTACAACTAGAAATCACATATTTCCAGGAATGTATAAGAAGAAATTGTACCAAAGAGGCTCGGGTCTTGGAAGTACCCTACCGGACTTGAGGAGGGTTCAGTTTTTCACCAAGACTTTATTAGGTTGTTTGATAAACATGGTTTATAGAGCTACTTGAGTTGATGGTCAAACATTATCAAGTGGCAGTGGACAATTTGATTAGAAAAACAACAGAAATTGACAACACGTTGATTTCCAATGGTACCATTTTGAGTATGATTGATTAACAGTATTGACCAATATCTATTGAAACTCTAAACGACTAAGGTGAAAAAGTCAATAGAGACAAGCATGAATACAGGAATGGTTTTGTGTACCCAAAACCTCCCCCTTCACAGACTTGGACTGTGATTGGTCAACGTACAAATATGGGAAGTTCCAGGGTGAGCAACCAAGAGGAAGTAATACCTACAGGTAACGGCAGTGTAAATGAGGTGCAACAAGCTATGGAACCTGTTTCAGACGTAAAAGGCTTCTCAACAACAAAAATAACCAAATATCCAGTAGTGACCAACCACAGAACTCAAACAATGGTTGTCAACCACAAAGTACAAATTTTCAGAATAGGGGGAAGAGTCACAACCCTTGACAAGGAGGGAAACAGCAAACCAGTAACAGATGCAAGGAGGATAACCAAATTACACCAACTGTCAGTAACTGCAAAATTATAATGAACAAAGACAAGGATTTTAATGTATAGATTTATTCAGACATGGCAGTTGATGTGAGTTTGGTTGAGCTTTTAGCAAAAGGCCATACATTTGTACTCACATATAAAGTGGATTTAGCAAAGACTTTAGTTGATTTTAAATTGCTTGTGAGAAAATTAAACTTAACTATGCTCTTTGAGCAAGATGTTTTTAGTGAAAGGGCTCACTATATTGCAAGCACTTTCAACCCCCACTTGAATCCTGTATTAGAACTTTTCAAATGTATTTGTGAACTTGATATCTGGAATTGTATTGAAGGACATAA
Source organism: Protopterus annectens (assembly GCF_019279795.1). Taxonomy (NCBI): domain Eukaryota; kingdom Metazoa; phylum Chordata; order Ceratodontiformes; family Protopteridae; genus Protopterus; species Protopterus annectens. Next base: position 1,954,187,009 of record NC_056728.1, read on the forward strand.
TTGTGTTAAACATAATGAACAAAATGTTTCTTTAGGTGAAAGGCAAGCACTAATTAACTTCAAAATGTTGTCAGTTAGGGTTATGAAACTGGATAAGGGGGGGTGGGCTGGTTATCATGGGTCAGGAAGATAATGTGGATAGGATGATTCAACATCTGAACAGTGATACATAAACTGAAATTTCAAGAAATGAACTGAACATAGCATATGAGCATATAAAATTATACATTAGTGACATGTTTGTGGAAGCTAGAATTGATACAGAATTATACAAGTATTTAACAATGCCAGTCCCCCAGGATCCCTATATTATTTGGGATACCTAA